>NW_026931462.1:0-4697 GCF_032062105.1 Saccostrea cuccullata
GATAAGAATGCTCCGGCGTCCGGCCGTCTGTCTGTCTGTCCGTCTGTCCGTCTCACAGGCGCTTATTTCATACAGTGAGCTTAGTTTTCTACCATATAATAACACAAGGTATCCATCTTTCTAAACAAAAAATGTAGGGAAAATTTCAAACCCCTTTTTAGTCTATGGTAGAGACCAAAGAGCTTATGCGATAAATGGTCTGTCTGTCTGTCTGTCGTCTGCAATTTTTCAAAAGCACTCCTCCTACAGTTTTGGTCTGATTTCAGTATAACTTGGCCCACAAGTACACTACACTAAGATACATAATTCTGTGTATCGGTTTTTGATTTCGATGAACGGTGTTGCCGTGGTTACTAAAAATAGAAATTTCTGTAAAATTCTTTCAAAATGCTACTCCTCCTACAGTTTTGGTCTGATTTCAATATAACTTCCCCCGTCATCATAAGATACATAATTCTGTGTATCGGTTTATGATTTCGACGAACGGTGTTGGCATTGTTACTAAAAATAGAAATTTCTGTGAAATGTTTTCAAAATCTATCCTTCTACAGTTTTGGTCTGATTGCGATATAACTTGGCACACAAGTAGACTACACTAAGATACATAATTTTATATACCGGTTTTTGATTTCGATGATCAGTGTTGCCGTTGTTACTAAAAATAGAAATTTCTGTGAAATTCTTTCAAAATGTACTCCTTCTACAGTTATGGTCTGATTTCAGATAACTTGGCACAGAAGTACACTACACTAAGATACATAATTCAGTGTATCGGTTTTTGATTTCAATGAACGGTGTTGCCGTGGTTACTAAAAATAGAAATTTCTGTGAAATTCTTTAAAATGCTGCTCCTCCTACAGTTTTGGTCTGATTTCAATATAACTTGGCACACAAGTAGACTACACTAAGATACATAATTCTGTGTATCGGTTTTTGATTTCGATGAACGGTGTTGCCATTGTTACTAAAAATAGAAATTTGTGAAATTCTTTCAAAATGCTACTCCTCCTACAGTTTTGGTCTGATTTCATTATAACTTGGCACACAAGTACACTCATAAGATACATAATTCTTTGTATCGGTTTTTGATTTCATAAGGTGTTGGTTGTCACTAAAAATAGAAAATTCTGTGAAATTCTTTAAAAATGCTACTCCTCCTACATTTTTGGGTTTTTCTTAAATTTCTGTTAAAATCTCTCAAAATTCTACTCCAAATACAGTTTAAGTCTGATTATAATATAATGTGGCATGCAAGTAGACTACACTAAGAAGATAAAGAGACTTAATCAAGGATCATTAACCTTTTTATTGCTGTGGTAAAGTTTCAATTCCCAACTGCTTAAGAACTTCTCTCTTCCTTTGCTATAAGTACAAACCAGTAGAGCTTCAGTGTCCACAGAGATTTGGTTTATTTATTATACGCAACTAAAAAAAACCCATAGTAATGGTTGGGGGAATCCCCTTTCTTGGACCTCAAATTTCCTTACCTCCCCCCTGCGAACTTTGACATTGACCATAAAATTACACGCTTCGTCAATGAAAAAAAAAAGTACATCTCAAACAGCTCACATTCCGGTTTGGCAACCGCGATAAAAAACACAAATCTATTGGCTACTGGTACATTTTGCACTGGTGTAGAGAAGATCCTTAACAAAATATTTTTGCTTTAATAATAACTATCATATCATCTTAAAAATCACCAACACGTTGTCATCTCACAAAATATTTGAAAGAAAACCTAGAACAATATCGATTTTCAAATTTGCGCCAAAATAATATTTCGGTTTTCTCTTGTGCCTTATACAATTGCATGGAAAAATCCCGAGAGTACCAGTAGCCAAAGAGAACTTGTGAATCATATGCAATTTCCAAACCGGAAGTGCTGAGCTGTTTAGAGATGTACTTTTTTTTAAATTTACGAAGCGTGTAATTTTATGGTCAATGTCAAAGTTCGCGAGGGGTTGAGGTACGGAAATATACATGAGGTCCAAGAAGGGGGATTCCGCTAACCATTACATGTGGGTTTTTTGTTGCCAGTTGCGATAATAAATAAAAAAGGGGTTTGAATTGGTGACCTACATTTTTTGTCTCGAGAAAGATGGATACCTTGTGTTATTACATAGTAGAAAACTAAGCTCACTGTATGAAACAAGCGCCTGTGGTCCGTCTGTCTGTAAACAATTTTTCAAAATGCTACTCCTCCTACAGTTTTGGTCTAATTTCAATATAACTTGGCACACAAGTAGTCTACAGTAAGATACATAATTCTGTATATCGGTTTTTGATTTCGATGAACGGTGTTGCCGTGGTTACTAAAAATAGAAATTTCTGTGAAATTCTTTCAACATGCTACTCCTACAGTTTTGGTCTGATTTCAGTATGAATTGGCAACAATAGACTACACTAAGATACATAATTCTGTGTATCGGTTTTTTGATTTTGATGAACGGTGTTGCCGTGGTTACTAAAAATAGAAATTTCTGTGAAATTCTTTCAAAATGCTACTCCTCCTACAGTTTTGGTTTGATTTCATTATAACTTGGCACACAAGTAGACTACACTAAGATACATGATTCTGTGTATCGGTTTTTGATTTCGATGAACGGTTGCCTGGTTACTAAAAATAGAAATTTCTGTGAAATTCTTTCAAAATGCTACTCCTACAGTTTTGGTCTGATTTCAGTATAACTTGGCACACAAGTAGAATACACTAAGATACATAATTCTGTTTATCAGTTTTTGATTTCGATGAACGGTGTTGCCGTGGTTACTAAAAATAGAAATATCTGTAAAATTGTTTCAAAATGCTACTCCTCCTACAGTTTTGGTCTGATTTCAATATAACTTGGCACATAAGTAGAATACACTAAGATACATAATTCTGTGTATCGAATTTTAATTTTGATGAACGGTGTTGCCGTGGTTACCAAAAATAGAAATGTCTGTAAAATTGTTTCAAAATGCTAGTCCTCCTACAGTTTTGGTCTGATTTCAGTATAACTTGGCACACTAGTAGACTACACTAAGAACATAAAGAGACTTTATCAACGATCATTATTCTATTTAGTTTCAAATCCCAGCTGCTTAAGTACTTTTCTCTTCCTTTGCTATAAGTTCAAACCAATAGAGCTTCAGTCTCGACAGAGACTTCTGCTTTACGAGTATAGTATAATAAAATAAACAAAAATTCGATTCGAAACATGAACTCATTGATTTTAAATAATATTGATTATATTGTGTTTGATTTCCGTAGGCGGATTATTTTTCTTGATTTTGATTTAATAATTGAATTTGCCTATATACTCTACTTACGATTATTGATACATTTTTAAAGATTTCTTTTATCTTACGGAAGGAAACCGGTAACGGGGGGGGGGGGGGTTTGGGGGTTAATGTGATGTCTTTGTCTTTTTATATGAAGCTTATGAAATAACACCAGTATACCCATCATACTGTAAAATCCATCATTTCAAAACCCGACTACACGTATGTATATACATGTATGTGTACATTAATTATTAGTCGCGGCATTTGACTATACATTGTACATACAATGTAGATCGATCTTCACACGGCATTAGGTATATTACATGTACAAGAAAACTGAAATATCTTAGATGAAATAAAAAGTACATGACTTATAAAACAAATAATTTACAATCATTCATGATTTACTCCTAAACTTTTCTTACATGATATTCATGAAAGGAGTCCACCAAATCAGTTCTGTTTATTTTACTGTTTACGGCTAGAAACTCGGATTTACAAAATGAATAAAAGATTAAATCCGTTGATATATAAGTTGTACCAATTAAAAATTTATAGAACCATTTTATTTAAAAAAAAATAGAACCCAGTCGTAATTTTCAGGTGTCATTAAGCCGTGAACTCAATATGTATATATAACAAAACAGGTTTTCATTTGCATGCACTCGGAGTCGGAGCCGTGATCGCTGTTGTAAATGACCTTGATCACAGTTGAAAGACAGAAGGAAGATTCCAATATATTTTTAAGGGGTGTATTTGCGCACACATATAATAAAGGATTTCAAAAAAGAAAAGAAAATTTAGCATTTATCCAAATTAACATTAGATTGAAAGTTACAACAAAAAATGAAAGACTTTACTAGTAATTTAATAAATACCCCCCCCCCCTCCTTTCTAAACGCGTGGTCGTCATGGCATGCGAATTAAAATCATAATCCATTTATTTGACAATAATGAGCAACAAATTTTATGTATAATTAAAAGGTATTAAAAGACACATCGTTTCAAAACTTTCTTTCACGTACTTTAAGTGTAAAGACAAGAGCGGAGTCTTGATATATTTTTGCTTCAAATAAAAAAAATTATACCGGTATTAATTTCTTTCTTTCTTTGAGAAAAAAATATTTAAGAAGCCATGATCGCGTTGATAGTATATTGAATTCAATGCCCTTAAAATTGTTGTACATAGTTGATTAATTTGAACACATTTTCTTTGGAAAGAAAAGAAAACACACAAATATATATTATACATTACCGTGTAATTTCATTTTGTTGTTCCATTTTTTTGCTATTCTCCAAAAATACTCAATCATAACTATTTTAATAATAAAAAATTAATACAATTTGAATTTGCCCATCGATAGCCATATTTAAAATAAATGACTTCCAATTTAATCTTACTGATTTTTTCAGAAAATCACACGATTTGT
>NW_026931463.1:0-48129 GCF_032062105.1 Saccostrea cuccullata
TCAGCAGAGACTGTACTCACAATCAACCTACAGCTAGGAGCCGAAATTCTGCCCCTCCCCCCCCCCCCCCATTGACTCAACAGACTTCGCACCTTCCGACTTTGCGCTCTTCCCAAGACTGAAAAGCGATATACGAGGGAGAAAATTTCATGACATTACAGAGCTGAAGTCAGTAGTAAACAAGAAACTAGCATCTTATCAACAGGAGTGGTATCATTCCATATTTCACTACTGGGTACATCGCCATGACAAGTGTATTGTTGCAGGTGGAGAATACTTTGAAAAGTCATGACGCGATGACGTTACACGACGTCAAGGGTTACCATACCTTGTGTTATTCATTTTACGATAAAATTATGGTTTTGCAGAGTACACAGTTGAAATTTTCAGAATAAATTCCACTTTTGTTAATTCAATTCGACAATTACTTTTTTTAATCCAGCGAGCATAGTATTTATTTTATAGCGCCAGTCCACGAACTTTTTGATAACCCCTCGTTTATTAAGTTTATTATTATGAATAAAACTATTTTTTGTAATAATTTATTTTATTTTCTATTTCTAATTCTTATTATCATTTTTTTTTCTGAAATAGTTTGAATTAAAATTCATGATAAATATGATAATAACAAAAAATACAAAACTGAGTCCAGTAAATGCTCAATCAAGCCCCTTTCTCTACTCCTCACAAAAACATAATTGCTGTTAAGAACTCGACTAAGTAAGATATTGAAACTATGAACTTAAAGCTGACATGAACTCTTAAAAAGGCATCAGTTTTCATCTTTGTACGACTTACTACATTCCTGTACGCCCTTGTCCGCCATATTTCTTCGATTCCGCCATATTTAATCGAAGATTTTTGGCCACCTGTACCTGCTATATATAGCCTTGTAGAATTGTTTCACTTGAGTGATTTTCTAGCCTGGCTGTCGACATGTACACATCTCCGATAGCATAGTTTTTAGAAGTCCATAAACTGAATAAACTGACCAAATACATGTTTGAAAAGTAAGAATTCGACATAAAAATAGAACTATACCGAGAATTAAATTATTTTTGAATGCATTTGCTGCAATATAGAAAATACACTAACACGGAATACATTCATGTACAGCAAAAATCCATGAAGGTCGAGAAAACGCGTCAAACGCAGTGATAAAACATTTACCTGAATATACTGCTATCGTTACAGGGATGTGCACATGTCGAAAGAATTATCCTATTTTACTTTTATTGAAAAATGCATCTCAGAAGTCATGTAATCCATTGCTAACTCAACAGTAAAAGATGCTTGGACACACGTGGTCCATGCCGATCATTTTATTTGGTCAGGGAAAATATCAAAGGTTGAAAGCTCAGTGGGGTTGATTGAAAAAAAATGCAAGTAATTTTTTCAAAACTAAACATTACTCTTGTCTGTAAATGTTGCAAATAGAATTTATGATTACATGGTTTAAATTCATTAAATTTATAATAAAGCATGCATTATTACGAATCATTCACCTTTTGAAGATATTTTCCTGTGATAGGAGGGGGGTGTAATAAAACATGCATATTAACACTCTCATAAAAATAATTTAAGAAAAACGTCGGAAACAGATTGCATTTCTTTATGATCAATTATTATCAAATAAATACTGTGTATGGGCTTTATTAGACCTAATATGATTTGATTTAAAGTTATTTATAATTTTATGCACAATGAATGAAAACATACCCCACGCACACCCAAAAGTCGAAGTGCTGAAATTCCCAGCAAAAAATTAAGGAATCGTAATTTCCTTGTTATATGCACATCTATGCACATTGTGTCCTAAATATCTGTAAAGTTTGACGAAATTGTGTGCAGCGGTTTATGAAGAATTGCGCTGACAAACTGCTGATCTTTATATTCAAGATATGGCCAACATCTAAATGTAAAAGTGCGGAAATTCCCGAAAAAATAAAGATTTCGGAATTTCCTGGTGATGTGCAAATCCAGACACATTGACTCCTATAAATATCTCGAAAGTTCGACAAAACTCTGTGCATTAGTTTATAAGAAGTTGCGCTGACCAAAAAAAAAAGGGGGGGGCTGACTGATTGGTCCAAAACATTATACCTCACGCAACTTGTTGCGAGGGGTCCAAAACAAAATACCACACCCAACTTGTTTTTAATTAATGATTACTAGAAAAAAAAAACAGATAAAAAGAGAGAGGAACAACCCCCCCCCCCCCCCCCCCCGTGAGGATTTCCGCATTCTACCTACAATTACCTTTATAAAAATTCCATTGTCTGTTGTCCAGGTTCAGCATATAAGTGTCGGAACCGGGGGGGGGGTGGCTTTTTTACAAATATATACTTATAATAGACATTGAATATTGCTGCGTAGGTTTAGCCCCCTCCCCCCCCCCCCCCGCGCTTTTCACAGACAAGTCGCAGTATAGGTTAAAAAAGAGGAAAGTGTTGGTGTTTGGAGAAAAATTTTGTTACTGAAGTTCGAACCTACCTCCCCCTTTCCCCCACACGAAATAGGGTATTCGTGTTTAGGAAAAGGACATTTCCCCCTTTTTTTAAGCTTGTCAGATTTTTTGAATGTATAAAAAAAAATTATTTGCACTTAGATCCCCCCCTCCACTTTCAATTTGCTTCCGACGCCAATGCATTTGAGAAGGTATTTGAGAAAGTTCCCGATGTACCCATTCCTGTGATGTATATTTCACGTTTATTATATCTCCTGCTTGAAAAGTGGGAGGGTATATAGTAATAGTTATGTCCGTCCGTCGGTCTGTTACGCTTTGGGGTACCCATCTCTTATCCGCAAATCCTCTTATACCACTTAGTGAAATTAAATAAAACTATCACAGAATCTTATAGGTTTATCACATATTACCATTGTGCACCTCCTATTTTACTTTTTGATCCGACACGTATTTTGGGTTTAGCGACAACAGCAAAATATGGACTTTGCCATTATAACCATATGGGAGGCGGGGGTATCATTTAGTGAGCTCATTGCTCACAATACCTCTAGTTTCTCTTTCAATTTGGCCGTTTGGGTTAACTTCTCGTCCAAATTAAAATTGTTATTCAATTTATGAAGTTTCGACATCCCGCCTGAAAAAAACCCCTTGATCTGTCCTAAGGCTTAATAAATGGACAGCACAAAGTGCGTAGGATCTTATACCTATTATTGCCCTAAGGGATGGTTACAGAGGAGAGAGAGAGGGAGAGAAAGAGAGAGAGAGAGTTAGTTCAATATACAAAAGAGTAAATAAAAATTATCCGTATTCAACCAGTGTCAAGACTCCCTACCCTAGCTTTTAAAATTATGTCCCAAATACTCCTACAGAAATTATTTTTATATATAAAAAAAATAGCTAGACTATCAGACAGGGATACTGAAATCTCGAAAGTCTCTATATAACACCATAATTATAAACATTTATACATACCTCAAAATGCACATACTTTGTGGTTGGAGTGACACATTTAAAAAAAAAATCAAAATTAAATTCGGCAGAGATGTCTGTCTTCCTAGAATATTTAGATAACGGTCATGTCAATTATTTTTGCTGGCTCCCCCCCCCCCCCTAAAAAATCAAATGCCTAAATGTCAATCTGAATAGGGGATGGCATTTCTTCGTGTATTTGTGTGTTAAAGAACGTATAGATCTATGTACACATAAAAAAATTGTATTCTGGTTAACTGCTTTTAAGATTTGAAGTAAATAATTACCGTACATCAAATTACTTGGTTTAGATTTTAGATTAGTACTACAATAATCAGTTATAAATGACAAAAGAATTTTGCGACGCAAACCAACTGCAGACGATAAAAATGACTTTGTATAGAATGTATATTAGAACTACATGTAGACAGACAATTCACAATTATAGCCTCTGAACAGCAGTTATAATACCCCCCCCCCCCTTCAGCCGCGCAAATACCAAATAACTTCTCTTTCCACTTGTGATATTTTCCCTGACCAAAATCTGATCAGCACGGACTAGGTGTATCGACGTGCTTGTCTGTACGGAGTAATGACAATGTGTTTACTATTGAGCTTTTACGGAGTTTATTTCTTTTTTGTGATGCATATTTCAATAAATGGAATTCAGGGTGTATATCACTTGACTTGTGCACATCTTCGAACCGATGCAGTAACCTTATTACCAGGTATGGGTACGTTAGCGTTCGAGGCGTTTTCTCGATATGCACCAATTGCATAGAGGCTGCAAATCAAAGACGTTGGTTGTTTTGTGCCATTCAAATGATAATAATTTCAAAATGTGTTTGCAGATTTTACTGCTTTTTATTTCAAGTTTATTCTGCATAAATTGGCGCACTGTAAAAATACGTACTCGTGCATCTAAATTTCTCACCATTTTTGCATTTTTTTCTTTTGATTCAAATCAATAATTATTCAGAAATATGATTATTATTTTGTTTATTGTGGTTTTGAAATGTCTTGATCTCCTTATGTGTTCTCATATGCTTTACCATCGGAGATGTGCACAAGTCGATACCCAAACCAAAAAATCATTCAACTGTAACGAGCGCATTGGGGTATACATCGTTACAATGAGACAAGGTATCTGAAAGAAATATGGCGGAATACGGCTATCGTTGGTATGAAACAAGTCGTACATAGATGAAAATGTTGCGTTTTTATGAATTCATGTCAGCTTTAATACTTTTTTAATATAATTGACAGACGCTTCGAGGGTCAGGCAATATAAGGGTCACTATTTCGCAACTTAGAGAACATACCCAGTAAGCAGGATTTCTGCAAACTGATATACATAGGGCATGTCCCTAAAACAGTTTTTTCTGCGTTTTCTAGTATTCTCTTCAACGTACTCGTATAAATTTTTAGGTCACTTGAGTAAAATTCAGGTGACCTTTTACTATCTGTTTTTCTCTGTCGTCGTGCGTCGTGCGTTAACTTTTGAACATTTTCAGCTTCTTCTCTGCAACCACTGAACCAGTTAACTGACCAACTGGCCACACCTGCCGCGTTCTCCTTGTCATGATCGGGAAATAACGGGAAAATCCGTCGTCATTTCATTGTAGAAATAATGGCCTAAAGTTTAGTATAAAAAAAATTATTACGCAGTTGCCTGAATGATAACATTTCATTACAGTAAGATCATAGCATCAACCTAGAACTTTTAACATGTTGACTATAAATGAGATGTTTATATCCTTTTTCATCAACTAATTTGTCTTATTGTTTTCATTTTTGAATTTGTTCAAATTTCGATCATGCTTTTGCGTATCGGTTCTACCTGTAGATATACAGCCCACATGTGGGTGAAAATGGTATATTGCCAAAAACGAAAAAGAAATCTACGAAAGATATTTAAAAAATATCCTTATATGAAACAGATGAGTCAGTTAATTGCAATTATGTATTAGATATAAGAGTGGTAATCAAAAAGTTTGCGAGCTATCTGTATATTTACAAAACCTAAGTTCAGATCAGAATGAAATTTGGCACTCGAAAAGTAATACGCATATTCTACAAATTGCAATGTTTTGCTATATCTGTGTGACGTCACAATATGAAAAGGGCGTCAATGTAGAGAAAAATACTTTACAAATAATGAACACTTAACCCAAATCTAATTTTTTATTTTTGAATTATTTTTTAAAACACCTTTCCTGATTTACTACTCGTAATATATAAGTGAAAATGTTTGGTAGATCATTTGTTAAAACTTGTTATTTGTCTTTGTGAGGATTTTCATATAGTAATAAAGAAATCAAGAACAGAGTTCGTGAGTGATGAAGTTAACAAAATAACACATGTTTTCCTGATTTTTTTTTACCTGTAAAACAAAGGGAAAGAAAAAGTAATGAAAGAAAACAACTAGATGCTGTCATGAGACAGTAATACCCGCACTATGGTGTTTGCCTCTAAATATACACTCATTCATATTGGACTTTCCAAGGAAGAAGTCAAAATAATTCTATAATTATCACTGTACATGTATTCGTCAAATTGAACATAAAATTTTCAGATGACCATATCAACTCTGAGCCTCACATATGTATTTTAAAATACTTAATTCATAACCAGTCTGAAATAACAGAATTTAATTAATGATTGAAGTGAATTACTTAATTAGATTCAAATAAATAATTTTCCCATAATTTGGAACTTTTTAAATTTACTTTCTCAACGACATAAAATATTATTTTAGTACAAAGCGTTTTTGATGAATTTATCAAAATGTGCAAACTGATTTTAGTATTTGGTCGGGAAAAAAACCCATTGAAAATACAACCCGATTAATTTGTCAATGCCTATCTCCCCCCCCCCCCCCCCCCCCCACACACACACACACTCTCTCTCTCTCTCTCACGTCACTTTTTTTAAAAACATAGTTTAGTTTATTATGATAGTTTGAAATTTGTTCTTGTACTAAACAGTTTTATTTTTTACATTCACATTGGGTTTGCGTCACCCATTATCATATTTATAGATATCACCTCTCGGCACACCTCGGCCAATTCATACTGGCAACGGAATCAGCAAAGGTTTGTCGAATGAGATTATTTAGCACATGTATGCTGACGATGCAGTGTGGTCAGTTAAAATCATTTGTGTTTTAATTGGATTATATTTCATGAATTCGTTGTCACGACCTATGACATTCGGTAAGTACAAGATTTAGTATAGATTGCATAAAAATAAATAAATGCAAATGGTTAGGTTGAAGTTCAAAAAGGGTCAACATGGTCAAAGATCATCGCATGCCACAGTCGACAAATTTCACATTGTCAAGTTATCTCCCGTTGCGGACATTCAGTAGGCTATATAACAGACGCAGATCCAGAATTTTTTTTTCAGAAAGGGGGGGGGGGTCACACCTCAGTCAAAAAAATCAGCCCAAGATTTCCTGAGATGGAAATAAAAAATAATAATAAAAACAATGATGGTGGAGTCCCTGTTTTCTAAGGGGGAGGATGTCCAAAGTCATTTTTATTCTCTACAGTACATATATAGTCTTATTTAAATAACTGCTAATTCCAGGGGGGTGGTCTGATCTCCCTAGCCACTGACTCCCTGTACCTGAAATGACAATTGATCTTCTGACTCCATAATAGTAGAAAATTTTTTCATTTGACTATTTATACATATTTTGTTTCCTATGTTTATGTATTTTTGTTTGTCCACGGAAACTTTAACCTTGCCCATATTTTTTAAGTGGATTGGGCTATACACATGGCTTCAATATTTCATAGGTAAATTTCTTTTGGCAAAACCTTTTAATGGGTACCACCAATTTTGACCTCTTGATCTCTTGACCTTGGAGTTTGACCCAATTTTACAAGAAAAATACCTTGAACTTGGCGTAAGTTTTGAACAGGTGGTGCTAGGACTTTCATGCTCTTACATGTGTAATCATTGTGAACTTTCAACAGGTATAATTATTTTTGACCTAGACCTTAGAGTTGAATCCAATTTAACTTTAACCTTGGCAATAACTTTTGAACAGGTGAGGAAGTTCTAGGGATTTCTCCCTTTTTTCACATTTGTATTCCTTGTGACAAGACTTTCCCTTTGATACCAACAATTTAGACCCTTTGACCTTGACCTTGGAGTTTGACTTACATTTGAGAAACTTCAACCTTTGCCAAAAGCTGCCATAACAGTTGCTGTCACAACAAACAAACAAATTACTAAAAAAAAACACAGAATACATGTACATATTTTATATTCAACAGATATACATCTGGTCATATCTCTAGTTCTCCCTTGAATGAGACATGGTGATATAAATTTTAAAAAATAATTATAAGAGTTGAAAAGGTTGTGCATATTGAAATATACTAAGCTCTGCGGATGAATTAGATATACCAGTTTAGCTTTATTTTGCTACCCAAAGCACCTTGATTAACTATTTATAAGCATACTGTTTTCTGAAATGTACTGATTTCTGTTGTCCATCTGTTTATCTGCAAACTTTTCACATTAACTTCTTAAGAACCACTGGGCTAATTTCAACCAATTTACATTTAAATATGCAGGGTACTTTTTAAGCGCCCGGATCGATAGATCCCGGGCGTATATTGTTTTTGTCCTGTCTGTTTGTCTGTTTGTCTGTTTATCTGTTTGTCTGTTTGTCAACTTTAACCTTGGCCATAACTTTTGAACAATAAGGGATAGAGACTTCATATTTGGTAAGCATACTCCACTAATAAAGTCCTTTCAAATGACTTCAAGGTCAATGACCTTGTGACCTTGACTAAGACTTATATGCTAAAAATAGCTTTTTCCACTGTTTGTCATAACTTTTGAACCATAGGAGATAGGGACTTCATATTTGGTATGCATACTCCACTAATAGAGTCCTTTCAAATGACATCAAGGTCAATGATCTTGTGACTTTGACTGTGACCTATATGCTAAAAATAGCTTTTTACATTTTTTGCCATAACTTTTGAACCATCAGAGATAAGGACTTCATATTTGGTATGCATACTCCACCGATTAAGTTCTTCCAAATGACACCATGGTCAATAACTTTGTGACCTTGACTGTGACCTATATTCTAAAAATAGCTTTTTCCACTGTTTGTCATAACTTTTGAACCATAGGAGATAGGGACTTCATATTTGATATGCATACTCCACCGATAAAGTCCTTTCAAACGACGGCAAGGTCAATGATCTTGTGACCTTGACTGTGACAGATATGCTAAAAATAGCTCTTTACACTTTTTGCCACAACTTTTGAACCATAGGAGATAGGGACTTCATATTTAGTACGCATACTCCACTGATTAAGTTCTTTCGAATGACACCATGGTCAATGACCTTGTGACCTTGACTGTGATCAATATGCTAAAAGAACATTTTTTTTAACTTTGTTGCCGCTGGGCGCGTAGTGTTTCACAAACACATCTTGTTCCAACATAAATCTTCTTCTCAAGAACAGCAAAGACATTTATTGTCCCCATTTTTGCTAAAGGTAGGGTACATTAAATCTCATTTGTTTGTCAATCTGCCCATCTGTCACAATAAATTTAACCTTGGTCATCATGGTCGTATATTTTGAATGAGAAGAGATAGGACTTTTATATTAAACATGTGTATTAGTATTAAATGGGACAATACCATTCTACATACACTATGATTTTCATTACCCATGATCTTGAAGTTTGACCTAATTTCCTTAAAAAATTAATTGCTTTGAATTGATCATTTTGAAAGATAAATGAAAGGGCATTCATATTACCTGTGATAAGACCTTTCAAAATGTATCATGACTTTTTGACTCTGTGACCTTGACCTTGAAGTTTAACTTAGTTTTCATTAATGTTGTATTTCCTTTTCATTGAGAAGAGATTTGACTTTCACATTTCAAGTGAACATTACCCATAACAAGAGGCTCCCAACATGCTATGATTTTTTACCCCTTGACCTTGATGTTTTAACAAAATTTCAAAAGAGTGAACTCTCCCAAAAGATGATAAGACCACTGTTTAAAACAAAAAAGGAGTTTAGGGAAGACTGGGCTTTTTCCATAAAAAACGTCATTTTTCAACCCTCATTTGACCCCCCGGGCAAAATCAAAATTCCGAAACCTAACTGCACATCTACATGACCCAACCAACCATCTCCCAAAGATGATTAGGATGCTGAATAAAATGTAAGAGGAGTTCAGGGAAGATGGGGCTTTTTCCATAAAAAACATCATTTTTCGACCCTTATTTGACCCCCCGGGGCAAAATCAAAACTCCAAAACCTACCTGCACATCTGCATGACCCCACCAACCATCTCCTAAAATATGATTAGGCTGCTGAATAAAATGTAAGAGGAGTTCAGGGAAGATGGAGATTTTTGCATAAAAAACGTCATTTTTCGACCCCCATTTGATCCCCCAGGGCAAAATCAAAATTCCAAAACCTTACTGCACATCTACATGACCCCACCAAACATCTCCCAAAAGCTGGTTAGGCTACTGAGTAAAATGTAGAAGGAGTTCAGGGAAGACGGGGCTTTTTGGACAAAAAACGTCATTTTTCGACCCCCATTTGACCCCCCGGGGCAAAATCGAAAATCCAAAACCTTACTGCACATCTACATGACCCCACCAACCATCTCCCAAAAGATGATTAGGCTACTGAGTAAAATGTAAGAGGAGTTCAGGGAAGACGGAGCTTTTTGCTTAAAAAACGTCATTTTTCGACCCCCATTTGACCCCCTGGGGCAAAATCAAAATTCCGAAAGCTTACTGCACATCTACATGACCCCACCAACCATCTCCCAAAAGCTGGTTAGGCTACTGAGTAAAATGTAGAAGGAGTTCAGGGAAGACGGGGCTTTTTGGACAAAAAACGTCATTTTTCAACCCCCATTTGACCCCCCGGGGCAAAATCGAAATTCCAAAACCTTACTGCACATCTACATGACCCAACCAACCATCTCCCAAAAGCTGGTTAGGCTACTGAGTAAAATGTAAGAGGAGTTCAGGGAAGACGGAGCTTTTTGCTTAAAAAACGTCATTTTTCGATCCCCATTTGACCCCCTGGGGCAAAATCAAAATTCCGAAAGCTTACTGCACATCTACATGACCCCACCAACCATCTCCCAAAAGCTCGTAAGACAACTGGTGAAAAGTAAGATCGAGAGAAGGGAAGACGGGGCTATTTGGACAAAAAACGTCATTTTTCGACCCCCATTTGACCCCCCGGGGCAAAATCAAAAATCCAAAACCTTACTGCACATCTACATGACCCCACCAACCATCTCCCAAAAGCTGGTTAGGCTACTGAGTAAAATGTAAGAGGAGTTCAGGGAAGACGGAGCTTTTTGCTTAAAAAACTTCATTTTTCGACCCCCATTTGACCCCCTGGGGCAAAATCAAAACTCCGAAACCTTACTGCACATCTACATGACCCCACCAACCATCTCCCAAAACCTGGTTAGGCTACTGAGTAAAATGTAGAAGGAGTTCAGGGAAGACGGGGCTATTTGGACAAAAAACGTCATTTTTCGACCCCCATTTGACCCCCCGGGGCAAAATCAAAAATCCAAAACCTTACTGCACATCTACATGACCCCACAAACCATCTCCCAAAAGATGATTAAGCTACTGTGTAAAATGTAGGAGGAGTTCAGGGAAGAAAAGTGTGACAGACGGACGGACGGACATGAGTAACAACAATATACCCGAACTTTCTTTAGAAAGTGCGGGTATAAAAAACCCTAAATATATTATTAAGATAATATTGCGTTAAGAAACTTCAAATTTTGAATAATATGTTTTGAATAGATGTGGCTCTCTTTCAGATTCAAATTAGGTGAATTGCTGCAAGTCACTATATGCAAGCTTTAACATAAAAAAAACCTAATGTGAAGGTTATAGTGTAAATAAATATGACATTTTTTAAAACTTCATAATGTTAGAACGTTTTCAAGCATACAATTCTTGATAGTACTTTTAAATCTAAGGTGCTTTTAAATAAAAATAGGATATCATATGATTTGAAGTCGGATAATTATGATTTCTTTCCAACGAGTTGTGTGTTTTATATCCCTGAGCACTGGATAAAAATCAAATCTATACCTTCAAATTATATGAAATTGTTTTAATCTCATATCATATTCCACAATCAATGTTTAACACTGTTGATCTATAGGACTCCACATCATTTTACTTGATCATAAACGCAAAACCAATTGTGATGTCACAACTGTGGGATATGAAAACGATATGATATGAGCTATATTATGGGATAAAGGGTGAAAATGAAATAAAAAAATATTTAAATATTTAGAAACACTTTGTTACAATATCTTCTCTAAAAAAATCAAGAGTGTTCAAAGTGCCTTCTAAAAAAGTTTTCAAGTTAAACTACTCTGATAAGTATCAGCGAATATATGCAGGTAGAATTTATTGCGTGAATAAAGACAAGAAACATATTGACGCAAGCGTCAAAAATCGGCCGCAAACCAATTTATATAACCGTTGAAATTATTTTAGAAGCTGAAATTTGCTGGGTTTTTTTAAATTTATTATATTTTTCTGTTAAAATATCCTCATGACACGAAAAAAATGCATGCAACAATGCCAATTTTCTTCATGAATAATGCATGTATCACCGTGCAAAATTGACCCATTTTACAACACATCTTTTGGACTTTTATTTTGAACTTTAATATTTTTCATCTATCATTTTCAATGAACTTATTTTTTTATTTTTAAATCTTTATGTACTGTTGGACTATGAAACACCCAATTTTTACTTAATTACATAGTGACACTATATGGACAATTGTTGAGAACTACAAAGAGACAGAGTGTTAACCGTCACTAATCTCTAATGCCTTATAAAAACAAACATGTAATTATTCCATTAATCTTTCTTTCATGTTCATCTTATCAAAACTTTTCACAGATTGTATAATTCACTCAACACATGCCATTTTGTCACTCAATTTGCTAATTGTTCCAAAGAATTCTTTTATATACCAGTATCTAAATTGTATTTGGCAGTTCGGAGGCCCGACGCATTACTGGCCACTTCCGTCTGTGTTCCCCGTTTGTATTTCTTGATTCTTAAAATTGTTGTCCATCATTTTAATTATATGCACTTATTAATAAACTCGGAAACCAGATTACTCGTTACTTTGGACCTTTATATGTGTTATCGGGAAGAGTCCTTGGAATACGGCTCTACTACTTCCGGCCAACGACGCCACTCACTTCCCCTGCCAACATTCCCTCTTGCCCGATCAACTACACATCTTTTAGACCCAAACTACGTGGTTATAATTGGTGGAGATATCCTAAGGGTAAATCAACGCCCGGGACTGCTGCATATATTTTGCAGTAGTTTGATCCCGTGTACCTAAAACAAGCGAGTTTCTCTACGTTATGTGGACTTCTCGGCATGATGATGGACAACTTCCAACTTCGACCATCTTGGACGTCACGGACTTTCCCCACAACGAATAGTGAAAAACATCCACACCGTTTCACTAAGTGCTTTAGATGTCACAGACCTGGACACTTCGCCAAGGACTGCAACTTTCACAGCTCTCAGAAGTCAAAGTCGCATCAGGTACGTGACCGACACAGAATTCAAGAATACTTCGGACAAAAACAGCTTCTTAAGGAACTTCCATTTTACAACATTAGAAATTCGGCACTGCGTAATTTTATGGACTTTTCATCTGTTTTGAAACACGAGCTTACCAAAACCAAACAAACTGTAAAAGACTCCCGAAATCAACTGCTAGAATTAATTTCAAAACTTAGGAAAACAGAAAGTGAATTAAAGTTGACCAAAAATCAAAATTCCGTCCTACAAGAAACATCCCAACAGAAAATCTCAGAACTTCCATCTAAACTGAAAACAAACACCCAAGAAAATCGTTTGAAACACCAAGTCGAAGACCTGCAGAGTCAACTGAACGGATCCGATCAAATTATCAAAATGGCCTCGGAACGGATACAAGACTTAACTCGTGAAAATATTCACCTAGTGAAAATAAATCAAGAACAAAAAGAAGAAAATACTGCTTTAAGTTCTCGAAATTCTGCTTTGGAATATGCCAGGTCCAATCATTGCGAGGTTATAGACGACTTACGTGATGCTAATCATCGACATGTCCGAAAAATAAAACACCAAAAAGAAGAAATTGAAGACCTACGACATCAAACTTGTGATTTAGAACATGTCATAAGACAGCGTGAAGAAGTTATCGATGACTTACGCAATGAACTCTATCCGAATTGCAGCAGACACCACAGACGCAACCAGAACAGGGACCGACGCTACTACCAGTGACCCGAGTCCATTCCAAACACGAGGACGTGTTTTTCCCGGAGCGGAGGGAAACTATCACCGTGCAAAATTGACCCATTTTACAACACATCTTTTGGACTTTTATTTTGAACTTTAATATTTTTCATCTATCATTTTCAATGAACTTATTTTTTTATTTTTAAATCTTTATGTACTGTTGGACTATGAAACACCCAATTTTTACTTAATTACATAGTGACACTATATGGACAATTGTTGAGAACTACAAAGAGACAGAGTGTTAACCGTCACTAATCTCTAATGCCTTATAAAAACAAACATGTAATTATTCCATTAATCTTTCTTTCATGTTCATCTTATCAAAACTTTTCACAGATTGTATAATTCACTCAACACATGCCATTTTGTCACTCAATTTGCTAATTGTTCCAAAGAATTCTTTTATATACCAGTATCTAAATTGTATTTGGCAGTTCGGAGGCCCGACGCATTACTGGCCACTTCCGTCTGTGTTCCCCGTTTGTATTTCTTGATTCTTAAAATTGTTGTCCATCATTTTAATTATATGCACTTATTAATAAACTCGGAAACCAGATTACTCGTTACTTTGGACCTTTATATGTGTTATCGGGAAGAGTCCTTGGAATACGGCTCTACTACTTCCGGCCAACGACGCCACTCACTTCCCCTGCCAACATTCCCTCTTGCCCGATCAACTACACATCTTTTAGACCCAAACTACGTGGTTATACATGTACAATATTACATGTATAGGCAATATAATATTTGCATAGTCCTCTGCGTTTCTTCACTCAGTTTGGTATAACTTAACGAACTCTTGTGAGTTTGCTGTTTAAGTAGTTTTTACATAAAACATAAAAAACTAAAGTTTAAACTTAGCTATAGTTTTACCTTAATAAAAACGCAACAAATATATAATATGTGGGGCTCCTCGCTCTCTCTCTTAATGGATGTTAACCCCCCCCCCCCCTCCCCGAACTCCTTCTAGATCCACCACTACATTACTTCTCTTTCAATCTCTTTGTTTTGGTGTTGAGATGTGGCGGGAAAGTGTTTGACACATTGTAAAACGCGCTCTATCCTAGTCTCCTGGACGAACATGTCGTAATATTCTTTACTTTTAAGAAATCAATATTTCATTATATTTTTGAAAAACATCTGTAGGAAATGTTCAAATATACACTTCATTTCAAATAAATACAGCATATCATGTTTTAAAAAGAGAAAGTAAAATTGTTGATTAACAACGCGGTCTTTGTTTTAAACTATGCCTTACACTCGTGCCAATATTTTCTCCGCACTTCTGTTATATCAGAGTTTGTCAATCAGGATTGGATAAAATATTTACCCCATTATTTATAAATTATTTTTTTAAAATTTAATTTTACGATTATTGTGCTTTTTCTAGACATTTAGATAATCTTTGTTTAATATTGACTGGCCAGCGATATGAACATGATGAATGTTGAATATTTTTATTTAAATTGTTAACTCCGCAGAAACGCACAGCGACTTAAAACTTTCATATCATATAACCGACCGCCTCCTGGCGGCCGGTAAAAAGTCTTTCGCAGGCTTGCTTCGTGTAGGTGCTTATATCTGGATTTATATAAGGATTTCTTACTTTAGAAAATGTCTGATGCAGTGGGTTTTAAACTTAATTTTAGATTCCCAGTGATAATTTATCTCACTTATCCTTGTCATTTTTGGGGGGCAGAACCCTTGCCGAGGTATTTAGTTGGGTACATCCCACTAATTATTTTTAGAATTGGTAGGAGAAGAAAGTAGTGCAGAAAAAATTACAAGTTCCATAATTTGCAGACTTGCATAAAAAAAATTGGGCAGATGTACTGAATTGAGCCTCACACTTGTTGATAAGGAGTATCTTTCCTACCAAAAAAGCTTGGAAAATGTAATTTATCAAGAAGATCAGCTGAATTATTTTGTGTATTATAACGCCAGTGATAATTCTGAAATTCCCCTACTTTCACTTTCATTTTTAGAGGTCCCCGCAGACAGACGCATTTTGCCGGAAAACGAATCTGACATGCCACCTCGAGATTTTAACCAAGGAAAGACAAGTTGATGTGCTTTGATTTGAGGGGTCACTCACTTCTGAACGAAAATTAGGGACATCGCTATGAGAAGAAACGTTAACATTGTCGCCTATGGGAAAACAATTAGTGGACTGTACCCATATTAGGAAGCCCATAAGTAAGTGAAAGATGTCATAAATCTTGAATTTATTTCAAAGTTGGTGTTTTCTATTATTTTCTATTGTTCAAATTTATGAAAAAAACAATTCTTTAATTGTTGATACACATTTTTAAACAAATTGATTCATAAATAAAGTGTTTACCCCCCCCCCCCCCCCCCGAACAATCAACATGCTCATACATGTATCACCCATTGTTTACACATGTATCATGGAGATTGATCAGAATGTAAAGTATTTATATAATTCATTTATATACAGAATCATATAGATTTTATTAATTTATTAAGAATTTCAATTATTAGATCTACATCTTTGTTTTGTAAATTATGCATTATTAAGCTACACGGATATAAGAATTGAAATTTCATGAATATTTGACAGTCAAAATTACGATTTGTCAGAAAATTCAAAATTTTGTCTCATTTTCCTACAAATTACAAAATGGTTACCATGGAAACAAAACAACTTTGTGGATTATTTATTTAATCTGCAAAACCACATATTTTCATTTTTTTAAAGTTAATAATAGTATATAAGCACTGATTTTGTCTTAAATAAAAAGTACGGGAAAAGTAATGATACACATGTATTGAGGTATCCATTATTATGATGTCATTGTGACGTCATAGATGAGTAAATTTGCATTGGTATAAAAATTCCTTTGAAACAAATGATTCTATATAGGATTATAAAGGCTTATAACTTTTTTATTCATAGACCAAATTTCATGAATGATACCTCAATGGACAGGAAATAACTTCAGTCAACTTTTTTATTTTACTACTTTCGGGGTATTTGTGAACTTCATTTTTTTGTCATTTCTGGAGAAACTATGAATTTTAGAGGGTGAAAAGTTATCATATTTTGTGCGGAAATACAAAATTTTTTAAAATAAGTGAAATTGACCCAATTAAGTGCTTGATTATGATTTGACTATATGTATTTAAAGTTATGAAGGTGATTAAGAATAATATGAATGTGTTAAAAGGCTAAAATTTGACTTAAAATTTGGGAGCAGTTTTGGCTAGATTGGAGCATTTTTTAAGGATATTACACATAGAACTGTAAATTTTGTAAAATCTTAATTAATTGGTGAATTTTCATGAAACTTGGCATGATGTCTCTACTTATGCTCTAGATTGATAAAGAGTATGAAATATTGTAAAATCAAAAAAATGCTTTTCCATATTGGGTACATCCCACTAATTATTTTTAGAATCGGTAGGAGAAGAAAGTAGTGCAGAAAAAATTCCAAGTTCCTTAATTTGCAAACTTGCATAAAAAAAAATTGGGCAGATGTACTAAACTGAGCCTCACACTTGTTGATAAGGAGTATCTTTCCTACCAAAAAAGCTTGGAAAATGTAATTTATCAAGAAGATAGCCGAATTATTTTGTGTATTATAACGCCTGTTACAATTCTGAAATTCCCCTACTTTCACTTTCATTTTTAGAGGTTCCCGCAGACAGACGCATTTTGCCGGAAAACGAATCTGACATGCCACCTCGAGATTTTAACCAAGGAAAGACAGGTTGATGTGCTTTGATTTGAGGGGTCACTCACTTCTGAACGAAAATTAGGGACATCGCTATGAGAAGAAACGTTAACATTGTCGCCTATGGGAAAACAATTAGTGGACTGTACCCATATTAGGAAGCCTATAGGTAAGTGAAAGATGTCATAAATCTTGAATTTATTTCAAAGTTGGTGTTTTCTATTATTTTCGATTGTTCAAATTTATGAAAAAAACAATTCGTGAATTGTTGATACACATTTTTAAACAAATTGATTCATAAATAAAGTGTCTAGACCCCCCCCCCCCCCCCCGGAACAGACAACATACTCATACGTGTATCACCCATTGTTTACACATGTATCATGTAGATTAAATGTATCAATTTATAAAATTTATTTATTCAGAATCATAAATGTATAATTTGATTAAGAAGCTATTGTATAGAAGTATATGCTCCACTGTGGTTTATTTTCAATACACAAAAATTCACAAATGTGTTCGGGATCGGTATTCAATCGGGGTCAAGGTCGAAGTGAAAGTAGACTTAGCAGAAAGTTGTCAAAAGTGTTCAGTGCATTGTTTAGCAGTATATAGGTGATGGGAATTTGTATGTTACACAGGAGGCAAGAGGTATACCTTAGTACAATATTTGTAAATAACAATTTAATGTTTTTTGGAAGATGTCGATGATCGGCACGTCACATACGTGACATAACATACATCAATTCAGATCAGTTGCGCGGTGAAGCTGGTTACAGTTGTCTGGGAGTTAAACGATGTGTGTGAACATGCACATTAACTGGTTTCTCTCATATTTTTTAGCAATTGCATTACATGTATTTGTTGAATGTACAATTATTGTCAGCAAAACATGATTTTTATCTATTCTGT
This sequence comes from Saccostrea cuccullata, assembly GCF_032062105.1. Lineage (NCBI taxonomy): Eukaryota > Metazoa > Mollusca > Bivalvia > Ostreida > Ostreidae > Saccostrea > Saccostrea cuccullata. The sequence goes on from NW_026931463.1 coordinate 18,423, forward strand.
TGAATTAACTTAATTACCTATATATGTTAACAGTGTGATTTCAGGTGGAAGCCAATTAATCATTTTTTAAATTAATTAATTTCAAGTAATGGGTATAAAAGGAATATGGTAAAATTGTACGTGTTGAATGTCTGTGTTTCTGTCTGTCTGCAAATGTGATATTGTGCCATTTATTGTATTGATTTTTTTTTAGGTCCATGCAGATGGTGTTTAAAACTATTGGCCAGCAAATGCACGCCCATTTGAATAGATCTTGAAACAGCACCAGCAAAGTATGACAGTCGGCAAAATGTGTAAGTTAAAGTTTTCTAAAAAAAAAATTCATTGAAGTGGGGGATGGGGTGGGGGTGAGGAAATTTACATATTGAATAGGTGATCAGAATGTGAAAGTATTTAGCTATAACTAATCTGTACATGCACTGCTATATACATTTTGCAGCTCATATACATTTTATTTATTTATTTAAGAATTTCAAATTAATTAGATCTACATCTTTGTTTTGTAAATTATGCATTATTAAGATTACACGGATATAAGAATTGAAATTTCATGAATATTTGACAGTCAAAATTATGCGATTTGTCAGAAAATTCAAAATTTTGTCTCATTTTCCTACAAATTACAAAATGGTTACCATGGAAACAAAACAACTTTAGTGGATTATTTATTTAATCTGCAAAACCACATATTTTCATTTTTTTAAAGTTAATAATAGTATATAAGCACTGATTTTGTCTTAAATAAAAAGTACGGGAAAAGTAATGATACACATGTATTGAGGTATCCATTATTATGATGTCATTGTGACGTCATAGATGAGTAAATTTGCATTGGTATAAAAATTCCTTTGAAACAAATGATTCTATATAGGATTATAAAGGCTTATAACTTTTTTATTCATAGACCAAATTTCATGAATGATACCTCAATGGACAGGAAATAATCAGTACTTTTTTTATTTTACTACTTTCGGGGTATTTGTGAACTTCATTTTTTTGTCATTTCTGGAGAAACTATGAATTAGAGGGTGAAAAGTGGTCATATTTTGTGCGGAAATACATTAATTTTTTAAAATAAGTGAAATTGACCCAATTAAGTGCTTGATTATGATTTGACTATATGTATTTAAAGTTATGAAGGTGATTAAGAATAATATGAATGTGTTAAAAGGCTAAAATTTGACTTAAAATTTGGGAGCAGTTTTGGCTAGATTGGAGCATTTTTTAAGGATATTACACATAGAACTGTAAATGCTGTAAAATCTTAATTAATTGGTGAATTTTCATGAAACTTGGCATGATGTCTCTACTTATGCTCTAGATTGATAAAGAGTATGAAATATTGTAAAATCAAAAAAATGCTTTTCCATATTAGGAAGCCTATAGGTAAGTGAAAGATGTCATAAATCTTGAATTTATTTCAAAGTTGGTGTTTTCTATTATTTTCGATTGTTCAAATTTATGAAAAAAACAATTCGTGAATTGTTGATACACATTTTTAAACAAATTGATTCATAAATAAAGTGTCTAGACCCCCCCCCCCCCCCCGGAACAGACAACATACTCATACGTGTATCACCCATTGTTTACACATGTATCATGTAGATTAAATGTATCAATTTATAAAATTTATTTATTCAGAATCATAAATGTATAATTTGATTAAGAAGCAATTGTATAGAAGTATATGCTCCACTGTGGTTTATTTTCAATACACAAAAATTCACAAATGTGTTCGGGATCGGTATTCAATCGGGGTCAAGGTCGAAGTGAAAGTAGACTTAGCAGAAAGTTGTCAAAAGTGTTCAGTGCATTGTTTAGCAGTATATAGGTGATGGGAATTTGTATGTTACACAGGAGGCAAGAGGTATACCTTAGTACAATATTTGTAAATAACAATTTAATGTTTTTTGGAAGATGTCGATGATCGGCACGTCACATACGTGACATAACATACATCAATTCAGATCAGTTGCGCGGTGAAGCTGGTTACAGTTGTCTGGGAGTTAAACGATGTGTGTGAACATGCACATTAACTGGTTTCTCTCATATTTTTTAGCAATTGCATTACATGTATTTGTTGAATGTACAATTATTGTCAGCAAAACATGATTTTTATCTATTCTGTTGAATTAACTTAATTACCTATATATGTTAACAGTGTGATTTCAGGTGGAAGCCAATTAATCATTTTTTAAATTAATTAATTTTAAGTAATGGGTATAAAAGGAATATGGTAAAATTGTACGTGTTGAATGTCTGTGTTTTTGTCTGTCTGCAAATGTGATATTGTGCCATTTATTGTATTGATTTTTTTTTAGGTCCATGCAGATGGTGTTTAAAACTATTGGCCAGCAAATGCACGCCCATTTGAATAGATCTTGAAACAGCACCAGCAAAGTGTGACAGTCGGCAAAATGTGTAAGTTAAAGTTTTCTAAAAAAAAAATTCATTGAAGTGGGGGCTGGGGTGGGGGTGAGGAAATTTACATATTGAATAGGTGATCAGAATGTGAAAGTATTTAGCTATAACTAATCTGTACATGCACTGCTATATACATTTTGCAGCTCATATACATTTTATTTATTTATTTAAGAATTTCAAATTAATTAGATCTACATCTTTGTTTTGTAAATTATGCATTATTAAGATTACACGGATATAAGAATTGAAATTTCATGAATATTTGACAGTCAAAATTATGCGATTTGTCAGAAAATTCAAAATTTTGTCTCATTTTCCTACAAATTACAAAATGGTTACCATGGAAACAAAACAACTTTAGTGGATTATTTATTTAATCTGCAAAACCACATATTTTCATTTTTTTAAAGTTAATAATAGTATATAAGCACTGATTTTGTCTTAAATAAAAAGTACGGGAAAAGTAATGATACACATGTATTGAGGTATCCATTATTATGATGTCATTGTGACGTCATAGATGAGTAAATTTGCATTGGTATAAAAATTCCTTTGAAACAAATGATTCTATATAGGATTATAAAGGCTTATAACTTTTTTATTCATAGACCAAATTTCATGAATGATACCTCAATGGACAGGAAATAATCAGTACTTTTTTATTTTACTACTTTCGGGGTATTTGTGAACTTCATTTTTTTGTCATTTCTGGAGAAACTATGAATTAGAGGGTGAAAAGTGGTCATATTTTGTGCGGAAATACATTAATTTTTTAAAATAAGTGAAATTGACCCAATTAAGTGCTTGATTATGATTTGACTATATGTATTTAAAGTTATGAAGGTGATTAAGAATAATATGAATGTGTTAAAAGGCTAAAATTTGACTTAAAATTTGGGAGCAGTTTTGGCTAGATTGGAGCATTTTTTAAGGATATTACACATAGAACTGTAAATGCTGTAAAATCTTAATTAATTGGTGAATTTTCATGAAACTTGGCATGATGTCTCTACTTATGCTCTAGATTGATAAAGAGTATGAAATATTGTAAAATCAAAAAAATGCTTTTCCATATTGGGTACATCCCACTAATTATTTTTAGAATCGGTAGGAGAAGAAAGTAGTGCAGAAAAAATTCCAAGTTCCTTAATTTGCAAACTTGCATAAAAAAAAATTGGGCAGATGTACTAAACTGAGCCTCACACTTGTTGATAAGGAGTATCTTTCCTACCAAAAAAGCTTGGAAAATGTAATTTATCAAGAAGATCAGCCGAATTATTTTGTGTATTATAACGCCTGTTACAATTCTGAAATTCCCCTACTTTCACTTTCATTTTTAGAGGTTCCCGCAGACAGACGCATTTTGCCGGAAAACGAATCTGACATGCCACCTCGAGATTTTAACCAAGGAAAGACAGGTTGATGTGCTTTGATTTGAGGGGTCACTCACTTCTGAACGAAAATTAGGGACATCGCTATGAGAAGAAACGTTAACATTGTCGCCTATGGGAAAACAATTAGTGGACTGTACCCATATTAGGAAGCCTATAGGTAAGTGAAAGATGTCATAAATCTTGAATTTATTTCAAAGTTGGTGTTTTCTATTATTTTCGATTGTTCAAATTTATGAAAAAAAGAATTCGTGAATTGTTGATACACATTTTTAAACAAATTGATTCATAAATAAAGTGTCTAGACCCCCCCCCCCCCCCCCCGGAACAGACAACATACTCATACGTGTATCACCCATTGTTTACACATGTATCATGTAGATTAAATGTATCAATTTATAAAATTTATTTATTCAGAATCATAAATGTATAATTTGATTAAGAAGCAATTGTATAGAAGTATATGCTCCACTGTGGTTTATTTTCAATACACAAAAATTCACAAATGTGTTCGGGATCGGTATTCAATCGGGGTCAAGGTCGAAGTGAAAGTAGACTTAGCAGAAAGTTGTCAAAAGTGTTCAGTGCATTGTTTAGCAGTATATAGGTGATGGGAATTTGTATGTTACACAGGAGGCAAGAGGTATACCTTAGTACAATATTTGTAAATAACAATTTAATGTTTTTTGGAAGATGTCGATGATCGGCACGTCACATACGTGACATAACATACATCAATTCAGATCAGTTGCGCGGTGAAGCTGGTTACAGTTGTCTGGGAGTTAAACGATGTGTGTGAACATGCACATTAACTGGTTTCTCTCATATTTTTTAGCAATTGCATTACATGTATTTGTTGAATGTACAATTATTGTCAGCAAAACATGATTTTTATCTATTCTGTTGAATTAACTTAATTACCTATATATGTTAACAGTGTGATTTCAGGTGGAAGCCAATTAATCATTTTTTAAATTAATTAATTTCAAGTAATGGGTATAAAAGGAATATGGTAAAATTGTACGTGTTGAATGTCTGTGTTTCTGTCTGTCTGCAAATGTGATATTGTGCCATTTATTGTATTGATTTTTTTTTAGGTCCATGCAGATGGTGTTTAAAACTATTGGCCAGCAAATGCACGCCCATTTGAATAGATCTTGAAACAGCACCAGCAAAGTGTGACAGTCGGCAAAATGTGTAAGTTAAAGTTTTCTAAAAAAAAAAATTCATTGAAGTGGGGGATGGGGTGGGGGTGAGGAAATTTACATATTGAATAGGTGATCAGAATGTGAAAGTATTTAGCTATAACTAATCTGTACATGCACTGCTATATACATTTTGCAGCTCATATACATTTTATTTATTTATTTAAGAATTTCAAATTAATTAGATCTACATCTTTGTTTTGTAAATTATGCATTATTAAGATTACACGGATATAAGAATTGAAATTTCATGAATATTTGACAGTCAAAATTATGCGATTTGTCAGAAAATTCAAAATTTTGTCTCATTTTCCTACAAATTACAAAATGGTTACCATGGAAACAAAACAACTTTAGTGGATTATTTATTTAATCTGCAAAACCACATATTTTCATTTTTTTAAAGTTAATAATAGTATATAAGCACTGATTTTGTCTTAAATAAAAAGTACGGGAAAAGTAATGATACACATGTATTGAGGTATCCATTATTATGATGTCATTGTGACGTCATAGATGAGTAAATTTGCATTGGTATAAAAATTCCTTTGAAACAAATGATTCTATATAGGATTATAAAGGCTTATAACTTTTTTATTCATAGACCAAATTTCATGAATGATACCTCAATGGACAGGAAATAATCAGTACTTTTTTATTTTACTACTTTCGGGGTATTTGTGAACTTCATTTTTTTGTCATTTCTGGAGAAACTATGAATTAGAGGGTGAAAAGTGGTCATATTTTGTGCGGAAATACATTAATTTTTTAAAATAAGTGAAATTGACCCAATTAAGTGCTTGATTATGATTTGACTATATGTATTTAAAGTTATGAAGGTGATTAAGAATAATATGAATGTGTTAAAAGGCTAAAATTTGACTTAAAATTTGGGAGCAGTTTTGGCTAGATTGGAGCATTTTTTAAGGATATTACACATAGAACTGTAAATGCTGTAAAATCTTAATTAATTGGTGAATTTTCATGAAACTTGGCATGATGTCTCTACTTATGCTCTAGATTGATAAAGAGTATGAAATATTGTAAAATCAAAAAAATGCTTTTCCATATGAGAAGGCTACATGTATTCTTAATATGGATCATACACGCAGACAAAAAAAACTTCAGTTAAAATTTACAAGATCTCCGATCAATCTAAAAACAATGTTGTTTTGGTATTGGTAGTTATTACTTCATGGAAGTTTTCCCGGGTGACTTTTAAATGTCAAAAGTATGGTGGCATATTTATGCCATCCACATAATTTTTTTATCAGTATAGCATATTATGTCAAGTCAAGATAACTATCTCGTCAAGAGATGATAACTTTTTTTATTATATACCCATCAATTTCCTTGTTTTTTTTACTGTTAATTTTACAGAGTTTGATCCGATTTTCCGGATCACCACACTGTGGTTTTCTGAATCCATATCACCACTCTCTTAAACTGATGACGTAGTACGCAAAATCATGACGTTATTTTTCTTGCGCGTTAAAAAGTCCCTTGTTATTATGCTTTGTTTTATGGATAAATATTATACAATCGATCTCTAAAGTTTTATTCTGCTATATTTAGCTAGTTATAAGGGGGCATATAATAAATTTATCATTATAACAGTAACTTGATCCGAAGAGCCGTATCACGTCTCGTTGACAGGCGCGGATCATCAGATCAAACTCGACGCTTCGCGTCTCGTTAGATCTGATGATCCGCGCCTGTCAACTCGACGTGATACGACCCTTCGGATCAAGTTACTGTTATAATAATATATATGGTTTGTCGACAAAGACAGGCTTTATATCTTTTCAAGTCAAGATAGGCTATCACGTTTTGTTGCAATAGCTATCTTGACATAACTAGATTACATTAAATCGAGTTAAAGATAAATTATCTCGTTTTGGCAAAATAGCTATCGCAAAAATACAATAGCTTAAATTGAGTAGACGAGATAAAAGTCGGTGTTTGACGACAAACCACAAATTTTCATGACTGGACTAGTTATCTTGACTTGATGTGTTATCTTATGATGACAAAAAGTTACCTGGATGACATAAATATGCCACCATACAAAAGCTTTAGCAAGTGAAGGTTTACGATATTGAAGTAAATATACACTGTTTAAACGACTTAATTGAAATCTCTTTCTTTCTATTTTGCTCTCTCTCCTTCGACTAAGTTACAAGTACCTTTTGTGTTAAATTTATACATACATAATCATTTATTTGTTATTGTTCCTTATTACACTCTTTAGATGGACAAACTTTTATATTGGCTAGCAACGTAACAGAAAATATTTTAATTGAAAACAGCACTATTTCTAAAACAGAGAATTCTACCGATGTCGATGTCAGACGTGAAACCTCTTCCAGTATAAATGAACTTCTTCTTATCCTTATAGAGACGCTTGGATGTGTGGATCTTTTATTAATATTTGCTCACTTTTTTGTGTATATACACATGATCCATGTCCGGCAAAATAGAATTGATATGAATAGCATCGACACAACTGTGAATTACCACAGAACAAACACTATGTATGAGAATATCGATATCAATTTTCCCTCAACCTCGGATTTATAAAACGTTTATTATTTTTTTTTTTTTGTTATTTGTATTTAGTTTGCTTATTTTTTATGCAACAGGTACATATAGCAGTTCAAATGTTAAAAAAAAAACATATTAAAATGCTAAAAACCATGCTATATCATATTTTTCTGCATATGGGGTGTTATTGATTAATTTTATACAAAGCATGATTCTAAGGGATGATTTGGGCCAAACTTGAGAAAGAAATTTTTACATAGGAGACATGAATAAAAGCAGCGTCAAAGGGAATCAACAGAGTGAACTTAATTGTTGCCCATTTGTGTTTAGTGTCATACATGTAGTATGGGGTCTTATGTCTTAAGTGTAACTATAATTAGCTTCATGGAAAAATGCAGGATGATTTATGCATTATTAAATATTATTTTTTATGAAAATGTTTTCTTCGATTGTTATCACGGTATTTAATGTTGTTCCTAATGAGGAAATTATCTAAATTTAAGTACTAAGTTAAAAATTGTGTGTTTTAAATCCCTCTTGAGAATATTTTACTAATTTGGAGACGCCACCACTTGCTAAAATTTCTTGCTACACGGGAACTTTTTTTTACATGTTGTCATATTCCTATAGACCACTCGCCAAGTCCAGGAGATGATTTGAACCTTCAACGTTAAGATCAATTCCCTAAGAAGACGATTTATCCACTGCATCATTATGCAGGCGACGTCATTATATATAGTATTATTGACACGTTTAATTGACGAGAGATATGCTGCTTATCAGAATTATACAGCTGGTTTGCTTGGTGGCGTTTCTGGTGGTTGATAAATGAATGTTGATTTCGTTAGACACAAAGAATATAATTTCAGATTTATGTAAATGTTAGGCTATGAATTGAAATCCAAGCATCTGCTGACATATGAAAAAAATCCCATGTATGTGACAATTCCTAAAATGCTCTTTTTCCTCCTCATGCAGTGGAATGTTATTCGGATTATGTGCATTAGTATTTTGATAAATAATAAATTGATGGTAGAAAATACCCTCAAAAAATATATACCCCATTAACATGCCAAAAATTTGGCCCAACAAAAAAAAATAATAAGGAGGAATTTTTTTTTTATTATGATAAAGCCTTAAATATTTAAAATTTCTTAAAAAGTTTAGGGAAATAAACAGCTATAATCAAGAACTCATAATTTATTTAATTTCCTATACTTATAAATTTACAAAATCCCTCTATAATCCTATCTGACTTTGCTTTTTTGGGGTGGTGTTAGAAGCAATTACACAAACATTGCTCTTCCCTATTTAACCTCGTTCGTTTCTACATAGTCAATGTGTTTAAAAATTAAGCATCCTATATGTATTGTTGAATTGTACAGTTCCAAAGTTTTTATTGTAACCTTTCAAAAAAGGAAGCACTCAAACCTTTGCCATTTTCAAACTTGTTTCCTGATTTTGCGTACCATTTTACAAACAATATGCAGTAAAATATGCTTTAGAGAACGCACTAATAATGAATTGACACTTGCAACAAATTGAATTACATTCCCTGTGGGGTTTTAAAATATACTATGAACTTGACGGATATCACGAATAGCGTTTATAACGACGTCAAATCAGTAATAAGCGTGTTTTACTGTACACAGCTGGTAACAGCAGTATTCCCATGATTGAAATAGACTCAACCTGCATTAGAGTCATACTCCAAGGGACAAGGTAATGCTTCTAATGTAATAGCTCGTGCCATGACGAGCCGGAGGACTTTTCCTTTACAAACTCTAGAACATAAATCATGAAGTACATTTGTCGTGGGAATATATTATTTTATTATGGTATACATTGACTATAATGGTCACAAATTTAAATGAGATTCCATTTTGACCAAAATAAAAAAAAAATAAATAAAGATAAAAAGTAATTTTGAGACATTATAAAGATTTACTTATTTATTTTTGAATACAATTTATCTCCTTTTTTATATTTTGTTTCGTTAATTATATTGTTTCTATTTAGTAATATTGATAAAGTATTTTGAATAATCATGGTTTTCATTAACATTGAGAAGGTCGAATGTCTTACTTGTAAAAATTCTTCTAAATGGTATTCGTTTTCAGCATGTTAATTTGATTTTAATTAACTATTCAATTCGATAGATATATTTGAGTTTCTTACACCCGAGATGTACCGGTTATTTACTAATGTGAATTTTACAGTATCAATGCTAATGTATATTCATATGATAATACGTATAGAATTGCCTTAATCCACAATGGTCAAGAAAAAATATTCTATTTCTATGTATATGTTTTCCGAATCATTCACAAAAGAATATATGTCCATTTATGAAAAAGGATACATTGTAATCCAACGATCGACTGAATTTGGGTTTTTCTAGGAACAGTCCTTTTGTGTGTGTGATCTTTTAAATAAAAATTGATATTCACCAAACTTACCGTTTTTATTTACTTGTAAGTGCCCTTTATCAAACAGAAGCAGAAAAAATAAGGTTAAATAAAAGCTTGCATTTCAAATTTGTTTATTTCAATTGGTTTTTCATTATGTTTACGCTTCTAAAATACCAGATATATTTTATTTATTGTAACATCTATCATTTTAAGCTCATTTAGCTGCAACCTCAACTGTTTTAGAGAAACTCTCTGGTGCTCATCTTCAGGAAATACTGAAAGATACAACTATCTTGTAAAACTGTTAAATATTTCTCAGAAAACATTTTATTTGTTGCAATGAATTTTGTGCTGCCTTGACATATAAAACACCCGATTTTTTCCAACCTTACTTTTGTTTTCTTGGAAGATTTCATTTAAAACATTAATCAAAAACTAATAAAATAGATTAGACCAATAGCCATCATGCCAATTTTTCATTTTAATAAACCAAGAAAAATCATTGAAGACACTCTATTTGGTTTGCAAAAAAGAGGCTCTGTTAAAAATATGCTTTTTTGAATGCCAGAATTAAGTCTTGATTACAGTTTAAAAGATAATTAAACTTTCAATCAAAAACAAAATTAAGCCTTTTGAACTCTCTTTAAGAACAGAAAAACTATAAGGTATAAGGTTTAAAATTTGAATAATGACTCAGGTTAGCCTTGTGTACCTATCGATTTCATTGTTTCATATTTTCATTTATACTGGTATACATCAACTATTGTTGTCAACTGCAAATTTAAGATGATAAATATTTCACTTATTCAGCAGTCTTGTTTAAAGCCAAATTTATCAGCAACTACAATTAATCATTTAGTCAAATGCTGACTGACGTTTTTCATAAAAATTGCAAATTCTTTATTTACACACTGAATTGATGACGGATTTCTGTTATTTCACTATCATTAAAAGACGCACAAGGCGGATGTGACCAGTCGGCAGAGGTTGTTCTCTCCTCTATGGCACACGACTCCACCTCTGATGTTTCTGTGATGGTCTATGTTTGATCCGCTCTATTCTGTATTGTTTATTAGACTTCTGATTTTGAATACTGTTTGTCATCTTCATAGGACTCAAAAAAGTATGAGCAGTCAACACCTGAAAAATTTAATCCAACTTTTGATGTTTTCAGAGTAATGTGTTCATCATTCTTTTTATCTATTGTTTTGATGTGATTAATCACTTTACTTTTATTACTGCTAAATACATTTGCATTGCTTTAGCATTTACATGTATACGTATGTTTATCTATGCTGAAATGTAGAGTATTTTTTTCTTATAAGCGATTATCAAGCATCCCTAATTCTCTCGAAAGGGGCGTAAAACAATATACAGTCAATCAATCTAGCATCCGTCCATCTATCTGTCTGTTTGTCCGTTTGTAATTTTTTTTTATTTTAAGAAACAGTTAATGTTGGTTTTGACCTTTTTTGAATTTAAGTAAAATATATTTTTCATAAATCACATTAAATTTATTATCACTGATCATGAACTAGTTAAAAAATCCTTTTTACTATGAAATAAAAACATAAGTCTAAAAACAGATTTTTATATTAAATACAAGACCAAAACAAAGATTTTATGTGTATTCTTAATAAATCTGCTTATTTTGTTTATTTTTGGTTTTATTTTTTGCTAAAAGTACAATAAAGGATATCTAATATATTTTTGAAACATTTATATATAAAGATCCGTAAACACCTGATACTTAACAACAAAGAAGAAGAAGCATTGTCGTGATTTATATTGAACAAATATAAAGTTTTCTCATGGCCATGTATGTATACATGTATATTTATGTAAAGTTTACATGGAAACTTTGATAAAATTGGGTCATGAGGATACAATGTTTCAACTTTTCTGATATCACATCCATAGCTGCAGCTTTGATTAAGTCGGATGACAAAACAATTTAACGTAGTCAAGAAATTTAATTGCATAGGAACAGCGGATATCGAAACCCAGAATTATATGAAAAGATTGTTTCAACATAGAATAAGAGGAAATTCTTTGTAATATGTGAATGTTCTGTTATTATAATGGTCAAACGAAAATGAGAAAAGTTTGATTCTCAGAAAACTTCTTAAAATAAGACAACACTTAAAGTATTTTCTCTTTTAACTAAACAAAAGCTTGATTATTAGAAATTTGACTGTCTTTCTCCAGATATTGATCATTTTATTCAAGTTCAAATATAGATACAAAACAATAAATTTAAATCTTTAAAATGATTTGAAATGGCTTAATTTAAAAAGTAACACTCCTCTTAAATTTGATTTTTTTTTACTCTCGTGGTGAAATGTTGACCCACAACAACTCCAAGGTTAACAAAGACTTTTTATGAAGTATTTATTTTGATACCAAATAACACTGAAGAGTTCCCTATAGAGAAATTACAAGTAACATCCGTGTTGCAGGGGTAAAAATAAATAAAAGTGATTTATATGCATGTACCGGTATTAAAAATTAATTATTTTTATATTAAAAAAAATAGATTTTGATTTTTGAAAACAAATTTTAGAATTTTAATTCCAATGAAACATACGCAGATAACGAACAGTATTCAAAGTTAAAGTCCATAAAACAACATAGGAACAGAACAAACACAGACCTCCAAAACATAAGAATTGGGATCAGGTGCACCCGCAGTGTGCTCCTTGTTAGGATCGGGAAATAATGGAAAATTACGTCGTCAATTCATTGTATAAATAATAGACTAACAATTAGCATAAAAACGTCAGTCAGCATTTGACTCAATAATAAATTGTATTTGCTGACAAGGTCATTGTATCTACTATAAAACTGAAAAATGATGACTTTAAACGATACTGCTGATAGTCTTGTTTCATTAACTTGTTTGTCAATGATTTACCTCGGTTAAGAAATTGTTCATATGCAGAGCATGTTCTTGCGTATCGAATCAACTGATATACATAAACTCCCAATGCAGGTGATGAAGGCATACTGCTGCGTAAGTACATGTAAGGGAGGTAAAATTAAATGAAAAACTGATTGGTGTTTTATTACCGACAAAAAGACAGACAGGAAAAGGAACATTGCACTTATCTCCTCTTATACTACTTCCCTTACAATTTGTTCACTTGCATGAAGTCGATTTAGTTCAACGATTGAAACATTCATTAAAACTACGCATCCAATATATTGTTAAAATTGGGTATTTGAACCAGTGTGTACAGCTAAAACTTATTCCAAAGGTTTTTCTGACAAATAGTATCAAATAAGAAAGCATTACACATGTTTATTTCTGGACTTTGTTATTATTTCCTCCTCTGGATACGAATACATACAGTATACATGCTATACACCTGTTTAGAGTTTTTTTTTTTCCTTGATTGTAATTTTCCATATGCATGCATGTATAATTGTTCTACCAGGATGATTACTATGATGCGACTAGAGATTTTTTTCTTCACAAACCCTTGAACACATAACGTTAAGTAAATGTATGGTTGGAATATAAAAAGCTATTATGGAACATTGTACGTTGTTGTCACCGATTTCAAAATTATCGGATGCCTACTGGACAAAAGCACATCGGCACCTTTTCACATTCGTGGGAATAAAAATACATGTACATGGTGACTTATTTAACAGAAAACAACCGACTTGTTAAATGATAAATATATTGTTTTTTAGGGAAAGACAGAAATTATCCAAACGTTAGGTTACATTATGTAGCTACATTCCAAAAGCTAATTTTGACTAGCAAAAACAAAAAAAACAAAAAAAAAACATGCCGTCCAGCATTTTCAACCTGCAATTTAGTTACTCTGTATTTGTTTCTCTTGTATCTTTAGTACACATATCATCAAGCATACTCCTCTTATCGATTCTTTAAAAAGAAATTATTCTAATAAAACTAAATGTTCATGTATGTTCAACAAATACAGAGATGACACAAAACATTTAGATTTTAATATCGACCTTAACTCTCGTATAAAATGTTACTTCCACATTCTGAATCAATCATTAAAAAAAACTTCACTGCATTATAGATCACAAAAGCGCATTTTTCTGAAAAAAAATGTCATATTTTTAAACCGATTTTTTCTAAATTTAAAAGATGAGATAAGTTACAGTATTTGGTCTTAAATTTAATTCAATCTTCCTTATTGTTAATGGTATTTACTTTTATATATATTTTCTTTTCCTCCCCTGAGCTGAAATCGTATGTGTTCTGGAAAAATTCTTTTTTTGCTCATATTCAGGATATACTGGAAGATTCATATGTTTATATCTACAGCAGAATAATTTGCATTATTCATAAGCATTGCAATGATCACCAAATCAAAGATAATTTCTCAGAGGTAGTTTATTCCTATCCTTTTTTTATGATTCCTTATTTAAGTAATGGAGATAGATCTTATATAGCACTAGCTCAACTGCAAAAACGGCAATGTGGCTATTTAATTTCCTTGGTACGTCTAAATGGAGTCTGTTATTTTGTCAAGAAGAAAATCAACGTTGTATTTGTGATTTAACTTTCCATTTAAAATTACAAATCAAAACGAAATCTTTATTACAAAATGTTCATTATATTATTCACCCTTTCTCCATGGCACCTGATCCCAGCTCTGACATTTGTTGGTCCGTGCTTGCTTTGCTCATGGTATATGTTATTAATGTGGACTTTGAGCTTTAATACTGTTCAATTTTTAACGAGACTTTTAAAAAAGTTATAAGTTTGCATAAATGTATACTATGAGTTTTATGATAATAAACACACGATTAAGTCCAGAAACTAATGTTCACAATTGTTTTTTTTTTTTTTGGAGATAACTTTTTATCCGCAAAGGGTTTTCATGAATTAAATCCAATAAAATTTCTCAAGTCTAAAATCTTCATTTTTTTTTGAAATTCGAAACCAATATCCTACTTTGAATCACAGCTCTCCCTTACCCAGAAATGAAAATTATGATGCAGAATTAAATTTTGATGGATAAAATTTCAAAAATCTTTCTTAGGCATCCTCTGAAAGAATAAATATTACTACATCATGTGTGTGAATGGAACTTTAGGCTTCATGTACATGTGTAATTTTCTACTAATAATTTCTAGAATACCTTTTGAAGTATATCTCTCACTTAACTTTTTCTGATAATAAATTATCTTCAAAAAGCAAGATGTTGCATATTTTCTAAGATTATTTGAAATAGAAACTTATGATATCATTATATATGTAAAGTAATTTAACACATCATTATAATTTGAACGATATTTTACAGCCGAAATATAAATATATTAAATGATCTGTCCGAAAAGAAAATTAAAATTATACTGTGGTTTCATCAATATTCGTGGAGCACCAATTTTCGTGGATTTCGTTGTTGAGTTGATCCACGAAATCAAATGTTCAACGAAGTTTGGTTACTACATTTTGATTTACGATAAACCTTTTAAAAGCCCATTCCGACTTTCGTTAATATATATTAAATAGCCCTACCCGTTTTTTCCTCAACAGATCGACTTTTGAGACCTATTTTTCCTTTTTTAAAATAATTTTAATTTAAAAAATGAGGAAATAATTTTAATTTTATCTGATTTTTTTTTTAATAAAACGCTCTGCACGGAGATAAACACGTAGATCTGTCAACGCAGTGCATACACCAATCAGCGATATACCCCCCAAAGCCATAGGATGATAATCAGGCGTAAATGTGTAAAATTGTTTTCTCAAACAATTTAATTAAGTGTCCAAACCCCAATTATCACCTGTACAGTGAAAACAACAAATTACCGTTACATAAAAAATTTGATATAGAAATAATTTATTAATCTCTGCCGTTAAAACATGCTAAATTCATACAAATTATCAACACAATTTAATGCTATTTTAATTTGATCTGTTTGCTTTGAAATATATTTTTGTTATACATGAGGTAATGGGTATACATGTATGCTGCAATTTAACATTCATTGCTGAATTATTGTCGTTCATATTACTTGTTTAAGCGGATGTTGTACCTATCGCGCATGATCGCACCTGAATGTGTTTGTTCCGAGATCTTCAAACAAGGGGTCTGGATGTCTCTGTCAAGCCCCGAAACACGCCGTGCATGTGAAAATGAGTAACTAACGCCATTTTGTAAATTGAAATAATACTGAATTGTTGTTACTTTTAATATCCTGTTGCAACTTAATTACCGTCCGTATTCCACACTTGCGATCATAATTTTTGTTCGTATTCCACACTTGCGAATTAAAGGAATAATTCACCGTTGATGAAGGTTCCGACTTTTGAAAAGCCAATGGAGATAAATAAATAATTAAATAATTTTCTCCTGTTAGTAATTTTCTTTAAAGATATCTACGTACCCTTATATTGTAAATGGCACAATGTTCCAGCTAAAGCATAACGACGAAAGAAAAAAATGAAAAGATAGACAATTGTTTTTCTATTAGGGCCATTATCCACGAATTTACGTATCCACGAAACTGTGAATTTTACTAAATCCACGAATATTGATGCCCACGAATATTAATGAAACCACAGTATGACGATGTAGTTAATACAGAATTTATTCATCCCTTAAACTTACAGGATTAGAAACAGAAACGTTCTTTGTAATACTGCAGTACGGAATATTTAAGAATTTAGGAAGAAGATATTAACGAATCATAATGGAACAAAATGAAAACAATTGTATAGACAAAGTATTTCATCTTACTAGTTACGGTAAAGTATCTATACTTATGTATGAGTAAGTATACCTAAAGATATATAAATATGTTCTCTTTTAATACCTATTCAGGATATATGGATATCACTTCAACTTAGCAAAAGCAGTCACTTATTTTCTGAATCAATTGGCACGGTCTTACACATCATAGTTATGTTACGAAATACATAAATATAATACATGTATATGAAAAGATTAACAGTATTTATATCACAAAAAGTGATATCAAGTGCAGATTCAAGAATTCAAGAATGTAACTTTAGAATTTAAACAAGTTTTTCAAAATATATTTTTTTATCTTGTATAATGCTATGATTTTTTAATTAATCATAAAATCTCCTTGAAATTTTCTATATAGCTGGTATTGGTCTGTGAGTTGCTTTTGACAGTTCGAGTATGTTTATCGTAGGACCTTGGAAAAGAATATAAAAATGTATATTATAAACGTTAAATAAGATTTGTTCATAGTAATCTTAAATATTTTATTTGCAAAAGAATTTACCATTAATAAAACAAATAATCCATTTTCAAACTAGTTTTTCTTTTTTTCATAATATTTGGATTCTTTGAGTAATGGATAAAGAAATAAAGAACAGTTTTGAATATAAAATTCCTTAAAACAATACAAAATAGGAGGAGAGCATGGATCTCAATAACATCAGAGGTGGTATCAGGCCTGGGGGCCATAAAACTTAGACGAGCTCACTTTTGATCTCAGTCTCACTTTTCTGCTATATATTCCTTTGCAAAAAGTGAGATTGAGATTAAAAGTGAGCTTGTCTAGGTTTTATGGCCCCCAGGCCAGGTGCCATGGAGGAGTGAGCATCTCTTGTGCTGTAGTTGTTCGTCATATTTTAAAGTCAGTGATGTAAAAATAAATTATTCACAAATCGCAAAACAATTTCGAAATATAGATGAACTATGTCGAATATCCAAAAATGTATTGCAAGTTGTATGAAAGAAATGTAAGATACACGTATGAAAGCTATTCACTTTTTTTCATCATGTTCATAAAGTTACACAGCTTGTGCAAAATTATATTCTTTTTGTTGTGAGGGTGTAATTGAAATCTTAAAGAATGGTCGAACAATGTTTTTTTAATTCAAATAATAATGCGATAACCACGGCTTAAAAATTGCCCGTACTATGAAGTTAAGTACAGCTGTATATGCCTACAGTGCAGGGAACTAATTTTGTTACATAAACCATCATCAGGATCAGCATAAGTAAGATCAGGATAGAACTAGCATCAGCATCAGCATTTAAAAAACAGCATGACTTGGATCAGCATCAGCAAGCAAAGGATAGAACTAGCATTGACCAAAGTGAAAACAGATAAAGGAAAGTCATTTAATACAAATTACAAATAAAAATTCCCCAAAAATTATTTTTAATGGCTTAAAATAGCGATGCTGTTTTTGAATTATCCACTTCCGGCAGGATAATCCTACTTCCGGTAGCATTACTAGCATTGACCTAGTTTCAAACCAGCATCAGGATAAGGATCAAACCAGGATCAGGATAAGGATAACTAGCATCAAAATCAGCAAGCAAAGGAAGCATCAAAATCAGCAAGCATAGGAAGCACCAAAATCAGCATTGATGCTGTAACAAAATTATTTCCCTGCACTGTACTTATTTATTATAGGTCGCTTCTTGTTCTTCAGAAATAAAATTCATTATGTCTAAAAATCTACTTTTGCATAATCAGATAATCCAGATATCAACTAAACAAAACAAAACAAAATAGAATTTTATATCTGAATCAAATAGCTATGTCGTGAGAATCCAGGATATGAAAGTTTTATATAGGACCATGTTTGCTCTGTTCCAATTTCGTATTGTTTAATGGACTTTTGAGCCTGAATAGTGTTTGTTATCTCCATATAACTTTCCTTTAATATAATGCAAAACATATTACTTCTAATCTAACAAGTCAGGTTAATGCATTTAATACTCCTTTTCTTATCAGTTTTTCTTTTTCTTTTATAATGCGTCGCGTTTTTCATCTTCCGTGCAGAAGATTATCTACATCGTTGATCTATTGTTTTTCTGGATGATGACAAATATGTATTTTCTACAATTATAGCGTTCCAAGAATTTTGAGATTTTAAGCATCTTTATTTTGTGTTTTGAATTCGAGGTGGTGATTTTTGTGTATCATATCTCAAAACATGCAAAAGAAAGCATGACTTCCATATGAAAATATACACAAATGTGCATTTTAAAATACAAGCAAGTCACTCAGGTAAACCAATGACAGTTTTTCCAAAACCTTGATGCACTTTCTTCGTAAAATTTCGATTCAATATTTCCGGAAGAGCTAGGTAAAAAAAATGATGATGAATTTATGTACTAATACAATTAGAACAATAGAACATTTAACTCATAAGGAATATTAAACTCCGTAATCCCGAAGCTCGAAGTACAAACATTAAAGGTTAATATCACCTTCAGATTTCCCCTTCGGCCTTCCTTCCTCTTGAATATACGACTGTATACATGGCTGGACTCCGGATGGAACGAAAAGTGCTGAGAATCCTAGATTTGGCTAATTATTTTTGATAATGCTTGATAATAAGTTATTCTTGCAGATATCGATTAATACTGTATACAGGGTTATTTTCGCCCCGTGTTATTTTCAGTCTTCTACACCTACCATCCATTTTACCCGTTTTAAATTCGCCCAGTAACATTTCTGTTAAGTATTTTTACTGTGTTCCTTGAATTCAGTATTCCTTGAATTCCCTGAATTTGCACCCTTTTAAATTCGCAAAAAATGTAACACGGGCGAAATGGGAGGAAATAAACCGAGTGCAAAAATGTCCCTGTATACAGTACTGATTTTATTGTTACTGGTGTTGTTGATATTTTTATTGTTAATAGATACTGATAACTAATGTTGCCTTAAGTGTTTAGTCTAATATGTATACGTACTGAGTGCAACTGTTGCTGTGCAGTCGATGCTGAGAATTACTGGGAAATACTGTAAGCATGGTTTGTTTTAAAATAAGTGGCCCCTCTATAAAATTGTTCAAATACATTTTGGACCAAAATAAGAAAAATAGGAAGATAATTTATTTTAAGGTACTTGGACACATATTTGAAGGTAATATTTTCTGTATAATATCACGAATTATATATTTTAAAAGCATTTTACACAAAATTAATTAATTTTTTTTATTTAAAAGTTATTAAAACTTCAAAGTTTTAGGCGGGGTTTATTGACACATCCTTGCTTTTTCACAAATTTAAACTTTATTTTTAACCCTTCGGAAAAGTGGCAATCTTTTTGTGTATTAATGAGAAATATTAAAACTTTAATCCAGAAAAACAATTTATTCAGAGTAGAAATGTTACAAAGCAAAATTCCTTCACAAGTACCGTTATTCCGAACTAAGTCTTGTGTGCAAATTAATCACACTCTTGTTATGTACGCAGCTTTTGCAAACAGGGCAAGAGCTCTGTTATTGTTGATTGTTTACGATTCACCGGGTGCGTTAAATCGTCCAAGTCTGCTCACCAAAACTGCACGGACTGAGAATATATTGTGTGTTTGATTTGCTTTCGAACATGTGTTCTCTGATTTTTCTGGATTCTAGTATAATATTTTTCATTTATACACAACAAGATTGCCACTTTTCCTAAGTATTAAGAGTAAACTTTAAATTTGTGAAAGCACTAGGACGTGTCAATCAAACCCGCCAAAAAATTTGAAGTTTTAATAACTTTTAAACGAAATAAGATTTTTTTAAAAAATTTTGTGTGAAATGCTATTAATATATATAAGTCGTAATATTATACAGAAAAAAAACCTTCAAATCTATGTGCAAGTACCTTTAAATACATAATATTTTGAGTTTTTCTTACACTGTACCAAGTTTACATTGAACTTATTTGCAAAGGAAGATAACAACAATCTTAAGCATGTGTACATTTTTGGTTATTTTTCGTGCTCTGAATAGTTAGAGAAACGATTTAAATCACCCAGGTTCACAAAAATATGGGTCATCTTTTGTCAACAAAGAATTTTGTTGTAAAATTATCTACTCATGTGTGAGATGTAAATACCTAGATTGTATGTCATCCGGTTAAAAAGCTAATTTCAGTACGTGCGCATGCATGTAATCTTAAAGACATCATTACGTTTCGATAAATGTATGTTACGGGTAAATATGTATTATATGTTACAAGTGTTTGAATTAAAATAGAAATTCCTTACTGTGGCCAAAAAGTACCCCCCCCCCCATTTAGACTAGTGAATGTCTCATTTCCTGAAATTCTTTTGCATAGAAAGCCTCTATTTCGTCTTTAAACGGATTATATTCATTCACTGTACATCATATTTACTTTGCAATTCTATTTTAGAATTACTGCATACATAGTTGAACAGGTTAACTGGAAAATATTTCCATTTCCAATTGTATTACCTAAGATAAACACTACAAAAGTGAATCTTGTAATTTCTCCGTGATTCCTGTGGCATGTAAATTTCTCTATTAAAATACTACTGAAAGGTCAAATGTCAAACTTGCACGCATGTGAGTAACGTATAAATACATTGCAGAAGAAAAAGATGTTTTGTTTAATTGTTTACTAAGTAATCAGATTATGATATATCTTTTCACAAACAAAATAAATAATGAATTATCTTTGGATCAAAAGCAAGTCACTTGCGCAACGCTGTCCATTATCACCGAGGCCTCGCGAGACTGAGAACTTCACTTCCGCAAACATGGTAAAAAGCACATCTGAACCACGTGAAGAATCGGTATTGCCAAATAGATGTATACTCCATAATCCGATACAGACATCGTCCCTCAGTCATTACCATCCAACTTCTTACGCAATTCTTTTAACAGACATAGTTTTGTTTCCTAACCATGCTGATCGACCACTGTTTCATCAACTGCAACATTGCGTTCAATATGGTGGCGGAGAAGTGAAGTACAGTAGTGCCGATACACGAGCTCGTGCTTCCGACGACCTAAATCTACGTCACATATATAATTAAAGTTAGCAAGATTGCCATGATCATAATATAAGTGTTTTTGTTGTTTATACTATAAATGTTGAAATTTGACTGCAGTTTAACTAAATACTCATTAGAATTGTTTCACGTTTGTATGGGACTATTTTTTAATAGTAAAATTTGACGTCAAGGGGGGGGGGGGCAATACAAAAATAACATAGAATGCCTCGTGCATTTCAAATCTACTTAATAGGAGGTATTTGGATTTATTTTTAGATTGTTATTTCAAGTAGAAATATAAGGAATCACTGTGTCTAGTTATATGTAGGAGGGTATGACAGGGACATCAACAATAGTGCGAAACATGGGCCTTCGACCGTCATGCAAATTATCCTATGTTTCCCACTATTATTGATGTCCTGACATACCCTTCTAACTAGACAGTGATTCCTTAAACAATCAGAACTTGAAAGGAATACGTAATGGTTTTGGATGCACTTATAGATGCATGGATACAGATACAATGATTTAGCCACCTGTGGAGTTTAATATTCACCGAGCCAGAAGGGTGAGGTGAATATTGTACTCCAAAGAAAGTTAAATTATTCTTTTGACTGACAAAAACAGCAATAATACTTTTATTATATGATTCTCTCATCAAATGATACAGCTCATTACTTGTTTGGATTTAACAGTTTAAGTAAGTCCTAGCCAAATACAAGAGAGAAGCAAAATTAAAATGTAAATAAAAGTTACCAGTGGTATCAATTTAAAATGTATTTTTTTTTATCAATTTTAGTTGCCATGAAAAAAATATAATGTCAATCTTTTTCATAGGTTATATTTTTAAATGACAGTGTATTATCAGGGAAAACTGACAGCAAAAAAGTAAAAATTGTTGTTCAGTAAAAGTGTTGGAGTGGGTCCCTGCATCCCCTCTTAGTGGCTCACACCACCCTCACCCGAAAAGATATATTCGCAAATGTTTTGTTGACATTCAAAAAGTCATAGTTGCTTAAATACATGTAGCTTTCCAAAACAATTTGTATCAATTTGGAATTTCCCGATGTATTTTTAGATCAATGTAGATGAAATAAATCCTTATATTCACGTACCTGGAACGTCAATACAACGCAGTATTTCTAACATAGTTGGATCTCAGCCAATCAGAGAGATGGAAATTATCCAATCATATAGTAAACTACTTTTATATTTATTAGCATTTCACACAAACAAAATGCTAAAAATTTTACTTCATTTTAAAGCTGTTGTCGATTTGCTAGATTGGATTGAGCGTGCAAAGAAAACAAAAAATGTCAATTTGATTTCAGATCTAATCTTTAAGCACAGGTAAGTCAGAGAAAACGTCCTATTCTTTTTTCTTAAATGAAAAACAAGTTTGGTTGGCCCTGAGTAGACATATGCCGAAGACAGCTCTAATAAAGCTTGGGAACATGTCAAACTTGGATATATTCCTTCAAGAAAATCAACGATCAGACGAAAAAGAATCCTGTAAAGAAAATTTGATCTTGGGGAAATTGCAAAACTGAGAACTTATTTCAAAGGAAAAAGTTCATCCAGTGATTTTTCTAAAGGCGATTAACCAGTACAAAGAAAGTCACAATAGCCCTGAAAAAAAAAAAAAAAACAAAATGGAATGTGATGCCCCAAATTTGCGAAGCTCTGGAAAATGGATTCTACTTATCCATTGAAAACATCAGAACCACTGGCAAGCGTTTTCTTACTGCAGTAGAAATCAGTCAATCGATGAAGGAAGATTGGTAGTAGTATACTGTTTAACGTCCCTCTCCAGAATATTTCACTGATATGGAGACGTCACCTTTGCCGGTAAGGGGCTGCAAACTGAGGCCTTTGCTTGGCACTTACGGCCTTTGAGCAAGGAGGAATCTTTATCATGTCACATCTGCTCTGACACGGGGCCTTGGTTTATACGGTCTCATCCGAAGGACTGCCCCATTTAGTCGCCTTTTACAACAAGCAAGGGGGTACTGAGGACTAATTCTACCCGGATCCCCCACAGGGCCGATGAAGGAAGAAATCCAGATCCCGGGAACATTTTCTTTATGTGCTATAGATGATGCCGCCTTTATGTTAACCTTAGCAGCTACATGTAGGACGGAACAGCATTCTGATATCATAGTGTTTTCATCTGAAATACTCAAGCCTTTATCCATCGAATCAAATGCCACAATAAACGACATAAACGCTAGAATTCAACAAATTGCGGATAATACAATCAATCAGTATCACATCCTCTGATGCTTCTTGGGGTTTTAAAATATGCAATGCAGGAAAAGAAGCGTTACGATGCAATTGTAATATACACCGATTCCACGTCTTGTAAAGGATATCCACATCCTGTGGAAGCTCTTAAAATGTATTGCGAAGCTGTAGGAAAGGAAGCTGTAAGATTAGTTGTTTGTAACTTAAGATATACCGACTTTTCTATTGGAGATAGAGAGGATCAGTTCACAATGACCATATGCGGATTTGATTTCCATTGTCCGCAATTCATTCTGAACTTCGTTCATGGTACAAGATTGTTAAAAAAACATTCGATTACTAATTATATCAAATACTCATATATTACTAAATTAATTCAAACTATTTTATTTCTTGTGTTTTGTTTTGTTGTAAAAACTTGATACACTTTATGCATTCAAGACCAGCAAAGTCATTTTTTTTGTAATTAGGTAGAAAAAAAAGTTACATGTAAAGTAAAGGAGGGACTTTTAAAATGATAAAGAAATAAAAACTAAATTATGTTAAGATCGATGAGCTTTTTTAAATAACAATAAAGGAACTAGAAGTAGAAGCAATGATCTCACTAAATATAAGCCCCTGTATCCCATATAAATACAATGGCAGTGTCCATGTTTTGCTATTGGAAACACAAAATGGGAGTATGATCTACAAGTTAAATAGAAGGTACATATACAAAATGGCAATATGTTAAAAAGATTTTGTGAAAGTCATATCAAACTTCATTCAGTGATAGGAGAGGAGTTGCGGAATGATATGGAGATAAAGAACAGTATTTAATATCAAAGTCCATAAAACAATACAAAATAGGAGCAGAGCAAACACGGACCTCCGAAACATCAGAAGTGGGATCAGGTGCCATTAAAGAGTGAGTATCCCCTGCTGACCGGTCACAACCGCCGTGTGCTCCTTGTCATTATCGACAAATAACGGTAAAAAAACCGTTGTCAAATCAGTGTATAAATAATGCATATCAATTCGTATAAAACGTCAGTCAGCAGGAGACTCAATGATAAATTGTACATGTATTTGCTGACAAGGTCATTGTATCGACCAAAGAACTTACAAAATGATGACCTTAGACAAGACTGCTGATATTCTTTCATCAACTTGCTTGTCTGCTACTCAATGATATATTTCGTTTTAGAAATTTTCAATAAGCAAAGCATGCTCTTGCGTATCGAATCAAATGAGATATATACACTCCCTATGCAGGTAATGAAGTTCTATTGCTGCATAAGAAAGGGAAGTGGACGATAGAAATGTTAAAGTCATCACATTTATCATATAGCTTGGTTTTTACATGAAGATTAAAATTAACGTCTTTATCAAGTAAAATATGCAAGTATGAAACAGATGTGTCAGAATCTGTGGTATCTTTTATCTCAAGCTCTCCAGGATATATCGCATCAACGTAGGAATGGAAATCACATTTGTTAATTGACAATACGTCGTCGATATGAGAGAGGTACCCAAAAGCGTAACAGACTGTTGGACACTCCGATTACTATATACCTTCCCGCTTTTTTAGGTTTTCAAGCTTCACAATAATGAATTGTGTTATTTTGTAGCATATTAACTAATGTAAGTAACTCTAAATACGTATTTTGTTAAAATCATATAAAGTTTAGAAATTCGCCATCGTATTTAAACAAACAAAACAAAAAAATTCTCATGTAATAGGTCATCAAAAACAGGTACAAGAAGATATCGTTAAAGTTGTATAAATGTATAGAACAACCTTAATTTAAGTCGTAATAAATATTAAACTTACTTTTGTAAAAAAAAATGTAGTCTATAAAAAAGGGCCGAAGAATGGTTTCGAATGGAATGGTTTCTAAATAAGTGTTGATACCAATCTTTTGATAGACAAGCAAGACTGAAGCAATGCTCTGTATATTTTGTAAAAATGAAAATATAATTTTTTTAAATCTTAAAAACGTGTTGCAGCATATGGCGCCATTTGGGAAGATATCCGTTATAAGGTTCAGTAATCATAGGCCCACAGTTGTAGCAAATACAGTGGTTTGCCCAATTCCGAATTTTGACCAGTTCAGAACAATTATTAATTCAAGAGCTGATAAGTAATAAATTCCAGGGTGTAAAAATAAATTGTAACCTATTCATTCTTTGCTGTTTTCTATATTCTAAACGTGACTTATGAACCCCTCTGCTTGAAAAGCACTAGGGAAGGGGTATATTGTGATGGAATGTTTGTCCATTCATCCGTCTGTACGTCCGTCTAGCTGTCTGTTCGTCCGTCTGTCTGATACACTGTGTAATACTGTACCCCTTTCTTATTCACAACTCACCTTCTACCACTGGATGAAATTTAATGAGTCTTCATAGAATTTAAAAAGGCTTTCAAAGAATCTTTCTTAAATAGAGCCAAAGTGCACCTTCTATTTCTTTTTCTGATCTGACACATAATTTGTGCTCCCTTAATAAAACATGGAAACTGTCATTCCTTCCAATATTGAAGGGTGTATCCATCTCTTATCCCTAATTCCTCCAATACCACTGAATCATATTTTATGATTCTTTCACAAATTCTTTATAAGGAAGAGCAATCGTGACGTATTATTTTACATTTTGATATGACGCTTATTTTGGGTCTTCCACAGATAATACATGGACTTTGTCATCATAATCACATAAGAGAAGTGGGATATCATTAAAGTGAGTACTGTACTCACAGTATCTCTTGTTTCTCTTTATTCTTTGGACATCCAAATAAGTCATTGGTAAGCAATTGATTTAATTTTTCTTAGGCATGCCAAAGGATAATGTGTGGAGCGTATATTTTTTCACTTAATTAGGGTTGAATTGAATGAGAACCACTGGGGCATTCGGAACTGGTCAGTTTATTTGTGACTAATAAAATGAGTACCTATGAAAACTTGCAAAATATATATTTTGTAGGGTGGGTGGGTGGGTGAACTTTTTTGAAACAATATTTCATTTCACAAGTCTTGAAACAACATTATTGTCCTTCAGAATTATATAGTCAATCTGATTGGTTTAGAGCATGTCACGTGAGGTGTGACAATACGTGATGTCTCCCTCACGCGCAGAGTGATAACTGTTGTCACCCTTCAGATGCCAATGAAAGAGCTAACTAGTAAGCCAGCATGCACCGTTACAACCGTCTTGTCGCCCTTTGAATGAAATTACAGTGGTTGAAGCGAGACAACTCGTATTAATAAATATAAAAGTTCAACTGCTTAATATGCAGGAACTGTTATCAATAATTCTAACGATGACGTCAAAGTTGTTTGTTGACATACTTTGAAAGTATGGAATCGGAGCAGAATAGGGGGACACAAGAGGTTTGACTACTATTTTCTACTCTATTGAATCGATAATTTAGATTCGTCAGGATAATAAAACTATCATGGACTGTTTAGACGGGAGATATCACCTTCTGAACAGTCCATAATTGTGTATTATGTACCTTTACAAAAACTTAAATTTTGAATAAATGCCTTGCATATTTAAAGCACAGCACAGTCGGTTTCTTATTCAGAACCGGTCAAACAACTGTAGTAGTTTATTAAATGTTATATTACACAAAAAACAAACAGAAAAAAACTAACGAACAAGGGAACACTTTCCTGTGATGATAAAATGCTTCAAGTATTTTAAATCTTCGACTTTCATTGAAGTTGATTTTTTAATTACCAAAAATAAGGAATCAAATTGTTAATCGTCAAAATAAGCACACATTTCTTTAAATTATTTTTTTCTGTATTTCAACTGTGCTTCTATCAATTTATGCATTAAAGATAATTAATATGTGTATTTATATCCCCTGTAAGTTGAAGTTGTAAATAATTTAAAAGTCGTTCATGCGTATTTGTCCTTTTCCTGGCATAGCAGTTTGGTAGATTATGATTACAGAAAGATTCATATTACATATAAGTAGCATTCTTTAATTGAACAGTGTAACTTTTTGTCATTCGAAAAAGACTGAAGTATATAATTTACGTATTATACATTATTATTAGAAAATTTAATGAGTTTAGAAACGTGATGTAACTCATTGCACACCCAACGTGTTTACTGTATTGACAGATATAATAAGATAAAGAAGGTGTCACTTTCGACAGAATTTGTTTTTTACCTATAATTTTATATGTAAACTTAGTACCACAGTAACTACCGGGTATGCATGGAGTCATCAGGCTGAGTTTACCCTAAATTCTTCTTTAGATTAAAATAGAATTGCTTTAAAAACGTAACAAAAAATCTTTCTTTAAGTTAAAGTTATATTTGTAGAATTAAACGCGCTGATCAAGGCTAGTCAATTTGTTTGTCTTTCAGTCATCGTATTGTTACAATAGTTAATAATTTATCATCATGGAGGCATTTTTAGTAACCATTTACATGTAGTCCCTGTAATTTCTTCCAATACTTAACACTGTAACTACCGAAAGGGAAAATTTCCCCGAGTTTCCTCTACGTTTCTATTAAAAAGAAATAATGGTACTTACTAGGCGTGTGTACCAAACAACCAAAGGAAACATTGCATAAATATTTTTCACAGTCACATTTCCCTTGACACCTTTCTCCATAAAAAGGATAAGGACACGGTAGACTACAATTAACTCCACTATATCCGGGAAAACATCCTGTAAAAATACTACATCGATAAAAACAAATGAAAGTATTTTTATTATGATTTTTTTTAAATAATGCAGAAAAAATGTGAAAATCTTTTAAGGCAAAGCGTTATCTCCATTTAATGATCAAGAAGGTTTTCACACTTTCTCCTTGACTGGAGGAATGTAATGACGTGATTGTGTATTTTCTGACGTTTGCTTTTAATGTACTAGGATCTAATTGACATCTACAGCATAAATCTGGTTTAAACTATCAAGATATCGACTACCAATCAACAAATTATGCTTAAAAAATGATAAGAATTTCTTCGTGTTACCATCATACATGTATGTGGTTGTGTCTCCAAATTGATTTGATACAATGTTTATATATAGAGAGCTTTCCTACGAATCACCAGTCTATACAGTGTATGACGGCCAATGGTTTGATGCATGCTTCATAGGTTAATCTGGCTTTCAATAGTATGTAACAATGAGTTATACGCACACATATATGTAAATATATAGATATCTTTCTAAAAGAATTTAGTAAGATTCCGAAATATTTATTTTACTTACTTTCGCATCGTTGGGTTTCCGTATTCCACTTGTAATATGCACAACATGATTTGTACCCCCTGTAACACATACTTTTAAGTAAAATAGTTTGTTTTAAATTAAGCAAAACACTGATTTGTACAAGAAATACTCACAAATATAAGAGGGTTATCCAAAAAGTCGTAGACAGGGAGAACAGTTAAGATTCTCTTTGCTTAGTTAATTTTTTTTGTCATCTTTAAAAGCAACTTTTTATGATATGCTTTTCAAGTTTCATGATATCACATTCATAAGAAAGTCATAAAAAAAAATTGAAGAAAGCGTGCAGGTGTACATCAGCGCACGAAAGCAAGCGTAATTTACAACTACGTCTCCTATATAGTCATGATCTCTTTTCCCACTTTATACGGGTCTGTTAACATAGGAACAAAATTAAGTTTCAAAACCGTTCTTTACCAAGGGACTTATTTTAATGGAGAACTGTTTGTCTTTTTTCTTCTTTTCTTTTTTTAGCAGATTCAAATTTCAGTGGAAATTTATCCGAAAGATCGACTTACATCGTACGCGCCAGATAA
>NW_026931464.1:0-48314 GCF_032062105.1 Saccostrea cuccullata
TCTTTTTTATGCTTTTAGTAATTAAAGAGAAAACACTTTCCCATTTATTTAACTTCAAAGAGGTGTTTTTCACGTCTATTCTTCATTAATTCATTCATCATAGACGCTTCACAGTTAATAAAGCGTAAACTGCCCCATCATGTTTTTACATGTACCGATTAAATTCCATGTACTGGGATTGCGAAGCTAGAAGAAATTATACCCGTATTAATTGAAACTCATCTATATATTCTTTATTACAAAAATACTTTTTCAAGGATAATTTGTATAATTATTTGCTCGAAAAATAAGTTGCTCCTGACATTCACTTTTCATTTTTTCTTCTTTCAGAATTCTAGACAGAAATCCAATTACTACAATCACGAAAAACACACTTGCTGGTTTGACGAACTTAGAGTTACTGTAAGTTTTATTTCTAATGTTGTCTATGAAATAGAATGTAATCTGTGTGGAAACCATAGGATCGTTTACCAGTAATCTTACTGGACAGAGCTTTGATACCAAAACGTGGGAAAATCTGAACTGCAAATCTTCCAATTTTGTATTTGGAATTGAATGTAATCTAAGTGCACTTTTTTATGTTGGTGAAACCAGAGTATCACTTAACAAACGAATATCAGGTCATCAATTTCAAATAAATCATGGTGGTCAGCACCTTAAATCCAAACATTTTAAGGTACCTTATCATTCTGTTTTGTCAATGAAAGTTAGAATTTTCGTAAAGATTTATCACCACACAAATAGTTTGTCGCTGCAGAGTACACCTTACCGTAGACAACGAGAAGAATTTCGGATTAGAAAACTAGGGGCAGTCTTTCCTTATGGATATATTGGCAATGTCGATCGTGTTGGAAATCTTTCCAGTCCACATTGTAATAATGTTAATTTGATGGGACTTTTTAACCATACACAGACACGTTAGAGTAGTCATGGGCATAGATCGTACAATAAACCGGCGATGATGATTCATTACTACCTTATGTAAATCAGCAGTTAGGTCTACATCATGTTTGCATCAAACTTAATTCTATCCCTTTGAAACTGCCAAGGAAAGTCCAATATTTGATCCCTTGACACCAGAAAATAGGTTTTTTAAAGCCACACGTTTTACAGATAAAAATGCAGCAAAAATAATTCGTCTTTTCAATTAACTTAAATATGCCAATAAAGGAATTGACGCGGTTAATATAAGTAATATTCTTAATCACAAAAATGTCCAGTCATGCATTCCACCATATGTCAAGCTAAAGACTGCACCTTTTATTTCCTACAAATATACTTCTGCCATTGCTTCCAAACTTTTTAATGACAAGAAAACTTTACATGGCCTGGATACCGTGTATCTAAACATAATCCTCCTTCATGTTCATGTTCTTCTTCGCCCTTTAACTGAAGTCCTACTGGACACGTCATTAAAGGTGACGTAAAAATAGTTAATAATGATGACCTTAGATCACTTATTTTAAAAGGTCCTAAAAATGAGGAACCCCGATACTTCAACTGGTGTCGGAATTTCGTAGATATTATAGATTCTGTTGAAAATTACGCCAGACGATGGGCCAGATATAAAAAAAAAAGACACCTTGTTAGAATGGATTAACGTAGAACCTACGTCATTTGGCATCATAACTAGTGAATGTGTTTAACATGTGCTATATCCATTTTGAAATCATAGTCAATTCAATGTCACTTTTTCCCGTACTTTACTGCTTCAACAGAAATAGTAGAAATTACTGCATTTTGAAATTCACAGAACTCAATTTAAAATCATGCCGAGATAATCTTAATGCAATTCATATATTTCTTGGTTTATAAAACTTAAAGACAATTTATTTCTGAAATTAGAAAAACCTGCAGGCACCTTTCATTTACTAGATCTTGACCTGAATTTAGTTGACAAATCCAAGACTATCTTGTGTAATGAAATAAAAATGTATACAACCTACTGTAATAATTTGAATTGTAAGTAACCATATTGAAGGAATGCAAACATCCTAATCAATCTTCAATTGTCTACTAAATAGTGTAATAACTTGAAAAAGTGTGTATAAGTCAAAGATGTACGTGTTGAAGATTCTGTGTACATTTTTGCGATATCTATAATGAAATGATCATATGTGCATTCCTTTTTTTATAATTATTCATATTCATATTCTAAGTGTTTGATTACAATTTTTCTATTAAGGACAGATGATACAATCAAACTTTTGTCAAAAAAATTGAAAATAACAACTTGGGTCAAGTTTAAATGGGTAAATTGAATAAGTTTCACCACGTAGATTTTATTTTTTTTTATTCAAAATTTCACAAAAATGGCATTTCAATTAAAAAAAATATCTGTATAGATAAATAAGGATGGTTTCAAAAAGGTAGACCTTTGAACATCACAGAAGTTTTACAATTTCTTGATACTCTAGAATTTGTTTATTTGTATCAATTGCAATGAAAATAGGTCAAAAATATATACCAATCCAGGCATCATATTTTTGTTTGTATCATCTGTCCTTAAATATGTTCTTTTAAAATTAAAAGTACAATTTTTGATAATTATTTTTAATCTGAAAATAACCCAAAACAGTTATTTTATATAAATCCCGTGTAAGTGCAAAAGGGTCAAGAATAGTAGAATCGGTAAATAGCCTATCTCTCATTAGTTAGGGGCGAAAGGTATATATTTTAATCACTTTTTGTAATCAAAAAAATTTGGGTATGTTTTTCATCATATTAAAGATTGAAAACATTGTGACAAAGAGTTCTACAAAAAATATTTACAAAAGTAGGGTGGAAAAGGACTAAAAAAAAAGAGTTCAGTTGCCTACATTCTTTTTAAAATGTGGACTTATCTTTTTTGTCAATTAAATAAAAAGGAAAATATTCTTGAGAAATATTAATATTGTTCAGTTAATAAAGTCTATAAAAGACAATGTTTGAAGAGGTACTTTTGTGATTTTTCATATTCTCTTCTTGACAAGTACCCCTAAAATTAACTGCAAATGTGTAGTTGCGGTATGTAACTGCCATACCAAGTTTCTAGGCAGTACTAAATTTAAAAACAAGGAAACTTATCATGAGCTTTTAACTGATTGATATGCAAGTACTTATTTATAAATTTGAAAAGTAAAAATCTTGTGACAAAGACTTTTCCGACATAGGTTCTACCTTAAATGAATCAGATCCATGATAAACTCGCGTATTAAAAGATTAAAGGGCAATATGAAAACAATTCATAATTTTGTGTTCAATAATTCAGCAGTGAAAAAAATAGATGGGTAACATGATCAGTACATACTGGTCCCTGCCGACAAAGCAGGTAACAACATTGTCTTTGTTTGTAAGGCTAATTATATAAATTGTACTTTTGAAGAACTTTGACTTAATTCTACAAGTGGTTATCCTTCTTATACTCAAACTTCCCTTTCTATGGAAGAAATTCTTCAAGATCATATGTCAGTATATATTTCCATTTCTTATTTTTTTTTCTCTGTGATAACTCTTTGAAAGTTGTCGGAATTTATTTCTTGATAATTCTGCCGGAATGTAAATTAGGCAGGTCGATAGGTCAGGAGCTAAGGAGGCCTAATGCGCATGCAAATCTGGTGCGCATCTGTCTCTGTGTCTGACGCTAAGGAGGCCATATATGCATGTAAATCTCGTGCGGCTGCCTTTGTATTTGACGTCAGTGGGCGAGGACTATTGAAATTATTATCGTTTTACTTGCTTGACAGTTTGCTTGACAGGGCGTGCTAAAATTTTGTATGCTGATTATAATTTTACCCATCGATTGGATGTTTGATTTCAATGGAATCAATAATAATTTGCATATGAAACACAGAACGCAGCAATACCACTGACAATACTGACCAATCGCATTGAATAAACAACAATTACATGCATGATTGTGAACAGACACAGCAGACACAGCAAGTTTTACTTCCTATAATGATGATTTTGATAGATCTACCTACATAGTACAACAGAAACAGAGTAGTCTTACTAATCCCATTCTTTAAATTTTCTTATACGTATTCAAAAACCCATCCGGTCAATTCACAACAAATATAACACATGTACATGCTTTTTTAGGACAGAAATTAAACGGCCTTTGACTGAACACGTGTTGCTGGTGACTACAAATGCCGTACTGGTAAACAACCATTCAATGTGATTGGTCAGTATTATCAGGGTATTGTTGTATTCCGAGTTTCATATGCAAATTAGTATTGATTTCATTGATCCAATTGATGAGTAAAATGATAACCAGCACACAAAATTTTAGCACGCCCCATACTCGTAAATTTTCTTATCTGGTCATTGGTCATTTGCAAAATTATTTTGTTAAAACACATCCGATTGCACACTAAAGTACTCTGAAATTGACATCAAAGAGATGCTTGAGTTTCTGATTGACAATATCTCTGTGGTTTTTGGAGACCAGGTATTCAAACAATCTATTGGAATTCCCATGGATACCAATTACGCTCCGTTATTAGCAGACCTATTTTTATATTCAGATAAAGCAGAATTTGGTCTTATGCGTAATTACGGCACACGGTGTACAAGTTCAATGGCAATTTACACGCGCGGTGAATGAGCTTGTAGCCACCGTAGTATAAACAAGTTCTTTTTTTAAAATTGACCAGTACTTACCGACGCCTATTCACTGAGTTAAAAATAGACAACAACTTTTAGGAAAAAAAATTTCTTCACATGTTGATTTATTTTTAAGAAAAATATTTTTGCCAATGCATTGCATGCGCAATTTTGCTAAATATTTATCTACAGCAAAATTTTCAGATTTAAGATATAATAATTGTGATGACTTTAACTTTTGTATCGTCAACTTCCCTTACTTATACAGTAATATACCTTCATCACCTGCAGACGGAGTCTTTATATATCAGTCACTTCTAAGTCAGAAACGTACTGACATTCCCATTTTTTACTGACAAACTTAGAAAATTACTGACAATGTGCTGTCTTTACTGAAAAACTTAGACAATTACTGACCTTTTTACTGCCGGTACTGATAAACTTAGAAAAGTGCTGACAATCTTAGTCGGTGCTGATAAACTTAGAGCAATTACTGACCCGTTTACTGTCCCTGCTGAAAAACTTAGACAAGTGCTGATATTTACTGATAATTACTGTCCCTATTGTTCTCGCTCTCGGGGAGGCTGCAGTGGTGTGAAAATGACTGTGTGTTATACTTTGCATTTAAAAACAGTCTTATTTTAATTTTTGATGAAAAAAAATCCCAAGCAGTTATCATTTTTTAAATCTAAATATTATTGATATCTGTAAAATAATTCAGAATAACTCTGAGTAAATCAAGTTTAAATTTATGTGTTGAATATATCTATCCCTGTTCAATTAAAGAATTAAAATTAATTAATCATCAAGTTAGTTTTCATCTATTTATTTCTTTGCAGACAGATATCTGACTTTAATGTTGAGCCCCCCCCCCTTTTCACGATCGGAAAGTTGTATCAGTTTTCTTTTCACAAACAGGACAGATGTCTCTTGTTAGAAAAGTAAATCTTCTAAATATTGATGATTACTGATTTTTATTAGGTAATTCAGTTTCCTAATGTTCTCGGACATCTGTAAAAGTCATATAATTATATACCCCTGTTTACGATTTCCGCTTTCATTTGCTCATACGGGAGTTCCCCTATTGAACAGTACAGTGTTCCATATATAAACTTGTACTATGCCTTGTTAATTTTGTCTCTTAAAACATTATTTCTAAATGAATGGTTGGTTGGTCGCTTACACAGGGTTCATAAGTACCCAATGTCTGTAAGTCCGAGACTAATAAATAATTATCAGACTAGTAATAAAAATTCATGTAATAGCAATTATAGCAATCTTACGGAAAATATTTATATTTACTAGGTCAGCGGTAAGACTAATATTAGCAGTAGCACCACTCTCAAATATTTTTCTTCTCTCTCTCTCCCTCCCTCTTTCACTCTCTCTTAAAGATACAAACAGTATTGACACTTTAAGTTACTTAAATCCTTGACAAGTGCTCCATTTATTCACATTGCCGGGGTTAGATCACTATTTAGTTTTTAAACTTAATCTTTAAGTATTTTTTAATCATGAATCAATTTTAACAAAAATATTACATGTTTCGTACCTTCCATTTTTCCCCTGTAGCTATCGGTGAATTGGAATTAATTTAATTGTATGTGCCGAAATTAAATTTCATTTCATTAAAATAGGTAGGCGTAGGGTGATATGATGTTAATATAACCAGTTAGAGATTTTGGTCATAAGTTGTGAAGGTAATTCCTGGGCTAAATCCGTTCTAGAGCATAAAAAGAAGGAATGTTTGCGAGTATAACAAAGTTGTGGCGCTTTAAAAAGGATAAAGATGCCGTATTCCTTATGGTCTTCCAATATAAAGTCCAAGAATTTGTAAACCAGGTTTCCGAAGTTATTAAAGACGATGGTGAATAACAATAAACATGAATTTCAACAATATCGTACGAGACTTGATCGAGTTGGATGTGGCCGGTAGAGCGTAGGGCCCCCAAACTGAAGAGATTTATTTGTAAGATTAAGAGTATACAATAATTGACTTTTGACACTAGTTGAGTTAACTGATGGACAGGTGTGTTTCTTTGATAGAATAAACATGAAAGAGGTCATAAATTAATTATACAAATAAAGTTATTGGTAAAGGATTAACAAATCCCGAGGCATTAACACCTAACGAGCAACGGTTATTTCGACAGAGACACAGATTGTCAATTGGAATGTCTTAATCCTATTTCAAAGGGAATGAGATAAATAAGACACAATTAATTACAAATAAGCACATATTAAAAACAGATTAAGAATTTCACAGATAAACGTCCGAATTTAATATAAAATATATTAAAAAGTTATTTAAATTCAAACATGATAATTTTTCTCGGTGATATTAACATAAAAATAAGGCAAAATGCGGACTTGTCAAGTAAAATATTTTACGAAGAAGTGAAAATTGGAAGTCATTAGTCCGTCGAACCAGTGCTCACAAATATTTATTTCGAACCCTCTAGCATACATGTATAAGCCCCCCCCCCCCCCCCCTATGCACACACGTTACATGAAAAAAGAAATCTAGTACCGGTACTTGACTATGATTTATAAAAATGTGTAAGTTTTTCGAATGATGCAAATTTCTTTGTCCATTTGATCAATTTTTACCCGTCCCGTAATCATTATTTATTTGATTCAGGTTTTATTGTTTTCAAAAGATTAAGATTATTCGCTAACTGTAGGTTCCCACTATCTTCCGTGACGAGTTACCATTCATCTCTCTCTCTCTCCAAAAAATCAATGTATCGACCCAGGCAAAGTTTAAAATGCATGTATAGTTAAACTCCGGCTGATTTTTTTTTACTGTAGTAATACTGCTCCATATAAATTGTGTTTTATTTTTAATTATTCTTAATTACTGAGAAAAAGTTAAGGAAATATACTATGAACTATTTTTATTTGATTGATAATCAAACGAATTCCCCACTCAACTGTCTCACACACACACTAACACGACTTAACAAAAAATATTAGGAACCAGTAATTTTTACAAAAGTTTGGATGTAATGTACCCCTTCTCATATATTTATTTTTGCTTAAATCTTTAATCAATTTGTGCCTTTCCCCCGGTTGATTTTTACATCAATCTTCTTTTTCATTAATCGTTAATTTTATCTTACGTCGGTATATTAAAAAAATATTTATTTAATCCAAGAAGAGGTTGAAGGATTGTACATTGCATATTTGTATTACGTATGTGTTGGTGTTGAATTTCTCAAATTCAAACTGTCTTGAAGAAGAGTCTACCTGTCGCGTAATGTTGCGTAACTAACTTCCAGTGAAAACCGGCGAGTGTTCTTCTGTAAAATTCAGCAGTGACACCTATTGTCTTCTTTACCCGCTACCGTACACACTCGGATCGCCTCAGACGATTTCTTCTACACACAGGTGTTCACAGAGTTTCCGATTGTATGTTGAATGATTCTGTAATTCGGCTGGATACCAGCTAAACGACTTGAATAATTTTGGACGAATAAAAATCACAGTGTTACCGTAAAATCATGATTCTGGTTTAAATACCGAACAAAGCTATGAAACGTCGATTTATTAAGTTAATTAAATTTATTAATTTTTTCTACCTAAACAGATAAAAAGGAGTACAAACTTAAACACGACAGTATTAATTGTGTGTTCTACTTTAATAAAATAAATAAGTACATGTTCATCGTTCTTCATTTAGTTCGCACGTCCCCCCCCCCCCCATTTTAATTTGAAAAGACAAAGAGAAACTAGATCCATGTGAAGGTCTACCGACACTCTAATTGAAAAGAACATTGATATTAATTTCTATCAAAGTTTTGTTTCAGGATTATGCATAGACAAAAGATGAAAAATATAAAATGTCATAGTTTTTCATGTATTTGAATTAAAATTAACACTTTCAGGTGGGGATCCAGAAAATCCAGATTCGAAAGTCAGCTACAAGATGTACATTATTTCTAAAGAATAATGCGGACAGTAACTTTATCAATGAATGTCAAAGGATCAATGATCAATGCAGGCCCGTAGCCCCCCCTCCCCCTGCCCAATGAATAAAATAAAACGTCTTTTTTTTAATTTAAATCCCCCGTCCGTCTTTTAATTTTGGTTTCTTCTTGCAAAATTCGGGTATGTTTGACTGCACAAAAACAAATATGGGCGGCCTCCACATAATTTAAAATTTTACATAATATGAAAACCATAAAAAAAACGCCTTTCCTCAAAAGGGGGCACCCACGGCCTCACCGCGCGCTATGAGTTTACTAAAATTATTCAAACTAATTTGAGTAAATTAAATCAAAATTGAATAAAATACATCTAAACTTACAGTTTAATTCTTTAATTTAATATTAAAGAAAGTCAGGGAGTCACGTTAATTAAGAAAATATTTATAAAATGCATGTCATGTAATAACATTGTTTAATTATGAAAAGGAAAAGACCTCTGTAAAATTTCATACCTGGTATCTAACTACTAAAGGAAGATTTTTATTTTTTTTCATTGCTTATCTTTTTGAAGGTTTTGAATTTTTTTTATCCCTTCTCTTTTTTTACAAATCAATTTTCTATAAATAGACCAAAGAAGCATTTTTTCCCAAAGAGATCTTCTGGACATAGTTAAAAATTATATGAAAAAATAAATAAATGAAATAATAATCTATGTTAAAATAAAAAAAATCAATTTCACACCACTGCAGCCTCCCCGAGAGCGAGAACAATAGGGACAGTAATTATCAGTAAATGTCAGCACTTGTCTAAGTTTTTCAGCAGGGACAGTAAACGGGTCAGTAATTGTCTAAGTTTATCAGCACCGTTTGTCAGCACTTTTCTAAGTTTATCAGTACCGGCAGTAAAAAGGTCAGCAATTGTCTAAGTTTTTCAGTAAAGACAGCACATTGTCAGTAATTTTCTAAGTTTGTCAGTAAAAAATGGGAATGTCAGTACGTTTTTGACTTAGTAGTGAGTTGATTCAATACGCAAGAACATGCTCTACGTATGAACAATTTCTAAAACGAGATATATTATTGACAAGGACGTTTTATGGTCGATACAATGCCCTTGTCATCAAATACAATTTATCATTGAGCCAAATGCTGACTGCCGCTTTTCATACTAATTGTTAGTCCATTTTCGATACATTCAATTGACAACTGATTTTTCCATTATTTCCTGAACATGGCAAGGAGCACACGTCGAGTTTGACCGGTCAGCAGGGGATGCTTACTCCTCCATGGCACCTGATCCGACCTCTAATGTTTCGGAGGTCCGTGTTTGCTCTGCTGCTATTTCGTGTTTTTTTTTACTTTGATATTGGATACTGTTCGTTATCTCCATATCCTTCCTCTAACAGTTCCGCATTGTTGTAAAGACTACAAAAAGGTGACGGGGCCTAATTTATACGCGAAATGTTTATCAATCAATTCTTTATTTCCTTATGCGAAATGGCACATCAGACAGATACATGTACATTGTATTATAAACAAGGTATACATATATTCAGATCTTTCAATTGTATAACAAATGTTTACATACATATCATGAGCTACGAATTTTCCCAATTTAGACATTTCTTTAACATTTTGTACACTTAACAATTGTATCAATTTTAAGACACTAGGGTTTTTAACATAATACTGTTTTATATATTGAATTCTGAGATCTTGATATATAGGACATTTCAATATATAATGGAACTCATCTTCTACATCATTTAAGTCACATAATAAACATTTTCTGCTATTTCTGTTTTCATTAGAGATAGCTTAAACCAAGATTATCAAATTCATTCTTAATTTCAGTAAACCATTTGTCATTATTCCTTACCCTTTCTTCATAACATGCTTTCAATATACAGTTGTTTGTATTTTTAAGGTTAAGCCAATATTTCAAAATTTGAAGTTTCCTTGAAAGATACAAAGATAATCTGCCTAATTCATAATACACCATACTGTTTGGAGTACATAATTTCACACCCAAGACTTTCTTACAAAAATTACTATGAATTTTTTCAACATCTTTAGCCTTGTGAAAACCCCATATTTCAGCTCCATATGACAAAACACTTTTCACATATGTATCAAAAACTGCACATTTTGTTTCTATGTTTAGGTAATAATTATTCATTCTTGAGTTAATTGCAAAAAATGCCTTCCGACCTTGATCGGCAACATGCTTCTGAGTCATATTGAATTTCCCATTATAATTAAACAGCATACCTAGGTAATTGAATTCATTGACAATTTCAAGTTCTTTATCCTCGTACATAAATTTTTCAGATATTTTTACATTTCCTTGATTTCTAAACACAACAATTTTTGTTTTTTCATCGTTAAGTTTCAATTTCCATTCTTGATTATATAAAAGTAAAGAGTCTAACAATTTCTGCAGTGAATCAGCAGATTCAGCCATTAGTACCATATCATCAGCATACATAAGCAAGAAAATGTTTAGTAAATTGAAATCAAAAGATGGAGAGTTGTTTCTTATAAAATGTAATTCACAATCATTAACAAAAAGAGAGAACAATATTGGTGATAACACCTCACCTTGTAATAGACCAACTCTATTTTCAAAAAATTCAGACATCATACCATTTGACTTAATACATGATTTAACAATGGTATATAGTGATTTTATTGTTTTTAATAGTTTTCCTTCAATGCCCTGTTTTATTAATTTAACCCAAAGGCTGCTCCTATCTATAAAATCAAATGCTTTTTTATAGTCTATAAAACAACAGTATAGTCTTCCCCCTCTGCGACTTAATTGTCTGGTAATCATTGTATGTAAAACAAAAATGGCATCAGTAGTAGAGAGACCTGGTTTAAAACCGAACTGAACATCTGATAATATAGAGTTTTCCAAATCCCATTTTAATAAACGACTATTTAAGACAGAAGTATAAAGTTTGCCTAAGCAACTAGTCAATGTGATACCTGTATAATTATTGGGGTCATTGGGGTCCCCCTTTTTAAATACAGGGACTATGTAACCTTGAGCCCAAGATTCTGGAAAATACCCAGTACTAAATATAGAATTAAAAAGTTTAACTAGACATGGTACAATATGGTTTTTACATGTAATGAAAAAATCGTTCAACATACAATCTTCTGCACAACTCTTATTGTTAATTGCTTCATACGAGGGGCGTTCAATAAATAATGTCATTAGCTCGATTACATACAACATAGTAGTCATATGACATGAAGATTGACTTTCTCTCATTATTGAATCTTTAATGAATTAATAACAGTTTATGTGACCACTTTTCATCACATGGTTTTATCGTGAGAAGCTTGGAAACAAGGGCTACTCGAGACACTGCATTATAAATGAATGGTAAAGAATCAGTAAACTAGAGTGAAAATAAAAGCAACATTAAAGCTGCTGTAAAACTTGTTAAAAATCCCAAAGAAATATTCACTGAAATATGTGTCATTTACAGCAACCAATGCCTGTTTTATAGACAAATTATCAGGTGGATTTCAAAGATAAAAATTTATATAATGGGCATCAAAAATGGGTACCCTCCTTGCCAACAAAAATTATAACAACTTATGTACTGTTTGCCAAATTACAACAAATAATATTTGATGTTGTATGATTGACTTTAAGACACATAGCAAATTTGATAGACATCATATCGGGAGTAGTTTACACTGTTTTTAAGAAACGTTTGACAGTAATTAAGCTTGGTACTCTAAGGTCACCCTGTATTTTGAAAAATTAGTGAAAACGACAGCGTGTACAAAAGTCTTAACAATTATTTTAAAATATCAGTAATTGTAATAATCCACGTTTGTTTTATATTCAAACAGATATTGGAACATGAATCTATTGCTTAAAACCATTAAAATACAATTTACCATAAGATGTACTTGATAAAAACGGCGAAGGTCTGTCAAGAGCAAAGGTATGCAAGAGCACAAAAACAGATTTATCTGCAATTTTCTTAAATATTAGTGGTATTATTGTTCAAATTCGTATTCGGGGAGACAGTTTAACATCTGGAGGTGTCTAGAAAGCAGTTTTTTGCACAGAAATCGAAAGGTTGATCAGGGAAAGGACCCAGAATCAGGAATCCACTACATTAAATTTCTTCATGACAGCGTTTAAATCCGCATGCCCTAAAGAGTAAAGGGGTTTACGGGATAAACAGAAAGTTAATGTTTTTCACATTAACAATATTTGCCAGATCTTTGACCTTTTGACTTGTTTCTATTTCCAAATTTGAATAAAACACCTTTCA
Source organism: Saccostrea cuccullata (assembly GCF_032062105.1). Lineage (NCBI taxonomy): Eukaryota > Metazoa > Mollusca > Bivalvia > Ostreida > Ostreidae > Saccostrea > Saccostrea cuccullata. Next base: position 12,820 of record NW_026931464.1, read on the forward strand.
GAAGGAAAAAACAAGTCCAGGAAATCATTGGATCTGCCATCTTCCAGTATACTAAGGGTCATACCAAAAAATGAGTTCTAAAAACAATCAGAAAATGGATAAAAAATGTTACGGACATGTGTTTGAATTAAAATAGATTAATAAGTAAAATCATGAAGACTAAATCATTGAAAAGCGTCGTTTGCTTCTTTCTGAGCCCCAATGACATTATTTATTGAACGCCCCTCGTATACTTCTTCCCCTGATATCTCTCTGTCTAACTCTTCAAAGATAGCATCCCCTGTTGTATCATAGTTTAACGGTTGGTCCCTTTCATCAAAACTTCTATGATCATCATCCATCAAATTTTGAAAGTACTCAACAAATTCATCAATAGATATTGAACTATCAGTACATGATTTTTTGTCTTTTGAGAAAAGCTTAAAAAAGTTTTTGGGATTGTTTTTCCTTAAATATTCAAATAAATTTTCCTCATATCTCTTATAATACTTCCTACATTTATCTTCATACTTTTTATAAATTGTTTTATGGTGAATCAAAGATTGGTGATTTTCTGTGGATTTGCACTTATTAAAGATATGAAGTGCATCTTTATATTCCATATCTTTTGATTTACACACATCATTGAACCATGGTTTATCCTCAGTTTTCTTATATCTTATTCCCTTTCTGCTGGGAGCTCGTATATCACAATGAGGTAACACAATGCTATTAATAACATCACAAAAGGATTTGACACAACTATTTACGTCATTCTGATTACATATTGGTGTATCAACAATGTTCATCAACTCTGACATATTATGTTGGAGAGCATTTAAAATATCAGTACAGTTCGCCTCCTTCCATTTTACAATTTTACTTACAGTCCGAACATTCATACTTATGTCTGTACATTCTTTTGCTTTACCAAAATTACTTTTTTCACATTTTACATGGAAGAGTAATGGGGAATGATCCGAGAGAGTATTAAATGTACCAACATTGAATTTTTCTATATTCTGTATCATATCTTGTTCACATAAGAGGTAATCAATAACACTTGTTCCATTTGTACTGCAAAATGTTACACTACCACTAGGATCATCAGGATGTCTACCATTAACTATTCATAAACCAACACTTTTACATCATGTTAACAATTGTCTACCATAATGGTTAATACATTTATTTTGTGTTTTTCTTTCAATGTTACAAATGTCAGAAGTATATAAGCAGAAAGGTTGTAATGTATCTGTAATATTTTCAATAATATTACCATTGGTGATATAATCATTATTTTCTCCGCATCTGGCATTGAAGTCACCTGATATAAATATATGACCATGAGTGCTATATTTAACAAGAAGATCATATAAGCATTGGAATAAGTCTATATCCTCTCGCTCATAGAAAACACTTCCATTGGGAGGAAAATAACAGAAAATAAGGTATATAGGTTTATCATTGAGCTGAACATGATTTAGTTTTAACACTACTATAGTATCAGAGATATTTTCTAATAAGCAGACATATTTAAATATTTCTTTTCTAATAAATATAACTAAACCACCTCCTTTACCAGTCTAGGAAATATAAGTGATTCATAACCATCTACAAAAATTATGTTACAATCATTCTCTGTTATCCAGCTTTCAGAAACACAAACCACATCTGCTGAATTAACAATATCAATAAATTCACTTTCTGATTGCTTGTTCTTGAGTCCTTTGCCTATGTTCCAAGTAAGTACCCGGAGCGGATTAAGGCCGTGGATAGTATCCAAGTCATTGTATTTTGAAATCGATCCTGCGACCGCAAGATCCTATCTTTCCATGGTCTCAACATCGGGTTCGAAGTTCTCCTCGTCATCGTACCACTGGGCCTCGTCACCCTCATATAGTTCTCCATTAACATACAGTCGGTCACGTACCAGTTTCACTCTGTCACCTTCTTCCCACAGTCTATTCATTATCGGCTTTAGACAACGCCTCTTTTCTGCCATGGCTGATGGATATTGCCTATACACTCGGTATGGAGTTGATTGCAGGCGTGATGACTGCTTGAGGCACAACTCAAGGTCACCTTGATATAAGAACTTTGCTACAATAGGTCTGTTATATCCTCGACGGTGACGCCCAAATCTGCGGATGTTAATGAACTCTATATGCCTATGGATACCCATTTCATTGGATCGGAAGCACTTCAATTTGTAGTAAAGGTCTTCATCTTTACTTTCGTAACCCAGATTGTCGAATATCAGGTTCATCTTCATTGAACGGTATTGTAGATCAGTAATATGCTCATCTGTCTGCTTGTTGACCCTTCTCACTTGATCTAGGTTCTGGGCCATGTTTTGTATCATTGTATCAAACTCTGTTGAAGTCGAGCTTTTGATTTGTTGATTCTGTCTCTTTCTGTAGGACAACAAGTCTAGCTTGTACATCAACAAAGGTTACAATATGTGTTTGTGGGTTAACACCCAGTGGGGATGGCAATTCAGATGTCGGTGTAGATGTAGGTATAGGTATTTGGTCAGAGGTAGGTATTTGATCAGAGGTAGGTATAGGTATTTGGAAAGATTCACCATACAGTACTTTGTTTACCTCATTTATGACATTACTGACCAATGGGGTGAGGCTACTCTCATTGTCACTTACAGTTACATCGGAATTCATAGAGTTGGACAACTTTTTCCTCTTCTTACTTTTCTTTTTCCTTTTTTCGATGTCTGAGGCCATGTTACAGGTGTAATATAAAGTTCCTACCACCAACTAATGCTCAAAAGAAGCATAAATCAAAACAAATTCTCAGCGCGGGGAAAAACACAACCATCCGCCTAGAATCCCGATCCTGATGTTTATAATGACATCACACATGAATAGTTATTTCTCATTAAACCAGAAAATGAAATAATTTGCAACTTTACTCTGCATTAGCAAAATTAACACTTATCAATGCATTAAAAAATGCTGGTTAAATCCCACATATTCGTAATGTATATGGTTATCCTTATAAAGGATACATTCAAACAAAGGTATCTGTAATTTTGTTTGGGATTTAAATAAATTTCCGTTTACGAAAAACAATTTGTAATTATACGGGGGTTGTTTGAAAATTACGGAGGCATTTACTTTAACTCCATAAAAGGCAAAAAATAAATTTAGGAAAATTTGTGAACATTTTATAAAGAATGAATAAAACAATTATGCAAAATCTCTAATCTATTTTATAATTAGAAAAATTATGATGGAATTATAATCATGCATATATCTATCAACCTGGAGCAGCGTCGCTACGCTATTTTAACGTCACTTCATTCGGACATGTTTTCACATGTGAAACAATATGATCGGGAAGCGTTTACTTTTATTTGTTACCCAATATAACATTACAAAAATCAACCTGTCTCTTACCTTAAACGATTCTTTAAAAAATGTGTACTATTGCTCTACCAGCATAAAATTTTCTAGTGCCATATATACCTAATGACTTAGCATCATGCAGTGTCAATACTAGTATATGCAGCGTGGGTTAATGTTATTAAGTCCGTTAAGATAAAAATTGGTGGTGGTCCAGAGCGTTTAATTTTACTCTGGTTGAATTATTGGTTAGAAATTTTTTTTACAAATAAAATAAAAATCCCTTAGACATGTTTTTGAACTCGTTTTTATTGTTTTGGAGGTTAGTCAGTCTAGTAAAGAATTCTAAATGGTGTTACACAAAATTTTAGGTGTCTTACTGCTCCGCCTTGACGTCCAAATTCATTATTAGATTTCTTTACCACGCCTCATTATTTTACTGATCTTTGCATATCTGATCAGAATTCAAAAAAAAAAAAAACTTGCACAGCATGAAGTTAAAGTAAAATTGAAAAATTGTAAACATATATCAAATTATTTTCACTCTTATTACGGATTCATCAAGGGTTGGAACGTTGGTGTTACATATTTTCAATACCTGAATTCGTGGCTGCGCCGACGACCTGTAACATTGACAAATTTTTATACCATTAAAGAGAAGAAATTTAATACTTGTCAATTATATCTTGCTTTTATGAATTCTTATTATTTGTCAATTTTCACCGAAAGACGTTCATTAGAAAGCAAAATATACACAGCGTCTCAATGACTTCCGAACAACCCTCGTATTTGCAGAAAAAAGGGGGAAAAAACAGGGAAAGGTAGACTCATGGATGGAGAAAATAACTTTTATTGGGGAAAGATTAAATGATGGTATAAGGACCTTTATGATACGTGCAACCAACTTAATGTATTGGAAATATTTGGAGAGTACATGTATATACAATGAATAATGTACGGATTCAACGGAAAGTCTGTGATGTGTAATTCAGATTGACGAATGTGTACAGCATACTGTGAATTTTATCTGCCATTGCATTGTGAGTCTAGTAAAAATATTTAATGTTATTAATGCTTTTTCATTATTAAAATGTCTTTTAAGAACGAGGTAAAATTACAATTACTTGCATTTGACATTCATTCTTCATCATATTTTTCAGGTCTTTATCATTCAACAGTCTAACCACAATAGATGACGATACACTCAGTGGTTTGAAAAAAATACGGGAAATGTAAGTATGATTTTTAATTATAAGAATAAGAATATAAGTCCTCCAAACTATAAAATCCCGTGTTGTGATTCATTCAATTATTTGACACAATTAGACTGTAAATCAATTATTTTGGGGGGAGAATATCAATTCCCCAACTACTAACATTCCATGCATTCATCTATTTAATGATTTGACAAGATTAGTTAAGCTCATTATTCAAAATATTTTTTTTTTTTGGAATATCAGTCTTTCATACTATAATTTCCTATGCCTTCATTCTTTATTGACAATTTGTGGTATTTAAAGTGTAAACTTCCTTATTTATTAAAATTGAAAAGGGTGTTCTTTATTTTTATTTTTTATTCCGATAATTTTCTTCCAGTCGACTGAACCACAACAGAATAAATACAATTCAGGAAAACCTATTTAATGGTTTGATGAACCTAGAGAAGTTGTAAGTTTTTTCTAAGAGTACCTAACCATACATATTTTTCGGAGTCTCGATCAACCATTGTATTACATTGCGTTTTGAACTCGAATCAACAATGTAATGAAAAATATCACTTTCTTTCGGTTTTCTAATTAAGAATGTTTTGAACCTGAATAACAAACAGTGTGATACATGTAACTCACTTGATTTATCTGAAATATATGAAGTGTAATACATTACAATACAAGAAGATATAAGGAGATAACATACAATACTCGGGCTCAAAAGTCCAATAAAACAATACACTTCTGGAGTAAAGTAAACATGGACCTATATATAACACCAGAGATGAGATAAGATGCCATGGAGGAGATAGCATCCCCTGTCGACCGGTTATATTCACCGGCTCACTGCTTTTTATGATCATATTTTTTTACGATTAATCAGGTAATGAATTTTTAGGGTGACAAATACTTGTACTTGACATTCACTCCTCACAATATCTTTCAGGTATCTACACGGTAACAATATATCCACAATGGAGGACAATGCAATCAGTGATTTGACAAAATTAAAGACACTGTAAGTTTATCATTCTATTTTTCTGCAGCATCAATCCTTCAAATATAATTAATTCACGGTTGTGAAGAACGGAAAAATATTTAAATTAATATTGATTTCATTATGAAATTAGAATTGAAAAGACGCTTTAATCGATTTCTAAGATTCTGACATTAAACGTTAATTCTTCACAATTTTCTTTCAAAAATCTTTACAACAACAAAATAGGAACCATAAAAACATCACAATAAATTGGTTGACAAATCTTCAACAAACGTAAGCATCTCAGAACATAATAATTCCCATTAAAAAATCACAATAAATGGGTTGACAAATCTTCAAGAATTGTGAGTATATACAGCTCAACGCACTTTCTTAACTCGCATTATTATTTGCACAAATTAAGTTCACATTGTAATAACACTAAATTGTGTAACGAGACAAGATAATCTACTTTAAAAATGCTTTAAAACTGGGTTTTGATCATATTCCATTAATTTAAATATAATTCGCACATTATAATTGGTAGGATTTTTGTATGGTCTTGGATGATATATTATGAGAGTTTCCAAATGGTTTTTTCATGATTTCTCGTTAAAACCAACCGTCTTTGTATCCATTCATATTAAAGCATACTTTTGCCTTGCCTTTATACAAAAACAGTGCAGTTCATGTAACTTTTGTATTTTATATACATTAGTATAACACTAAGGCGCAAGATGATAGAAGTATTTATCATCTGTTCGACTGCTTTCCTTGTTAAAAAGATGGCATTTTTCAGGTTAACTTCCTGAAATCTAAAATCATGAAAAATACCTTTCAACGCAAAATTTAAAAGTTGCAGACCACAAATGTAAAAGAATTTTCTTTTCAATCTTTACAATTTTCTATGCTGAAATATAAACAATGATTTATTATCCTATCCTCTCACGTGATTTCTTTTTGCATGTTTTGTCATTTCTTGGCGCTGCATTTCAACAAAACCAAGACAAGTATGAAAAATCTGAAAAGTACCTAGCAAAACACTCATCTGTAAGAAGTCAATTTGAGCATTTCAACCAAATAGTATCAAAGAAAGTTCGATTAATTAATTTGTAAATAATTATGATAGAATCATAAACATTCAACACCATACAATTAAAAAACAAAATACCTTTAAGAACAGTGACTTTTAAAAATTCTGATAATGAATTAAGATAATATGAACCTTTAACATGAAATATTAAATAATATAAGGGTTATCTCTCCTTAATTTTATATTTTATTGCAAGAAAAATGTGATTTTAATTTGTAAGAAAAACCATGTCAATTTGAAAAGTGCGTTAAGCTGTACTGCCATAAAAACATTACAAGAAGCGGGTTGACAATTCTATTTAAATATACTGCCATAAAAACATCACAATAAGGGGTAGACAAATCTACAAGAACTGTAAGTATCTCAGAGTAGAATATATAAGCTTAAATTGGAACAACTTGATTATAAAATGTTTAAGACTAACTTAGGAGTGTTGCAGATTGAACGAAAATGATATTGCCCACATTTTTAATTTGAATATTGTTTTTAAATATATCCCTCATAAGAAATACAAATGATATAATCGTCGTTATAATCAAACTATAGTTGAGTTACTCGAATATTCCTTGACAATCCTCATTTGTATATAATTTATTTCAAACGTGTGACTGATACTACCAATGAGAAAAGCCTATGATTTACCCACGGTAGATGGTTCATCAAAAGCACTCTCGGTTTTTACACAATCCCTCGCTTGAAGATTTTTACTTATCAACAAAATGATTTGAGAAAATTCTTGTCTAAAGTTACTGATGATGAACAAAACTCTTGTTTTTAAAAAAAATACTGAAAATTAGCAAAAAATGTTATAAGCAAGAAAACAGATTCGTTTACGTCAGTGTAGTTCGAAGACAGAATCAACGTCCACCTTCCCCCTTATATAGGAAACTCTTTACAATTTTTGTGGCAAACAGAGAAGCTTATAGCCACTTTATAATAACACTTTCTTACATCAGACTAATACATTATAACTCACTATGGAACTATAAGTAGTATAAATTGTGTGATTAATTGTGTCATTCAATATTTGCTTTATCAAACGTGTTGAAATAGTGTATATTTGCTCGGCAAGACTCTCGTACATATTCCATTTTAACTATGTGAAGCAAATATCAAATCACAAATCTAGATAGCCTTTCTATACTCAACAAAAAAAGAAACGCATATTCAGATTAAACATGATAATAAGTTTAAACATTAATTTTCAAAAGTGATTTTAGAGTGTGTTGTGAAAAAAATTAAATGTGTCCTATGTTCTAAATTGACAAGTTAAGTTGATATCATTGACGCTGCCTCCAAATTCTAGAGACATACGTCTTTTCCAATCCATATGTCCTTTACCACCTCTCATGCACGAATACCAGCTTCTCTCACTCACTCTTTTGCGATCAATTTGTGCATTTTATGCTGATTTAGCAGTTTGTACAGCAGTTCTGAGTTGAATGCGCAGGTGCTAATGGAGGATCTGACGGTCCTTTCTGGGTGTGATAACCCGCGAACGACCAGTTCTAGGTCTGTAATATGTGTTCCTAGCTGGTGGAGACTTGCGTTTAACTGCTGCAAAGCCGATTGATGTAGTGTTTGGCATGATTTCTTGTAAATCGGGGGTCATAAATATTATTAATCAAGGTAAATAATTAAACAATTGGGGTTTAAAAGTCCATGGTGTACTTTAAATAGGTCACGGGTATTTAATGATAAAAAAAAATTGTTGTTTCCATATATTTTTTCAAAATTTCTTTGATGAGTTAAAAAAATTCTGCGTTTCTTTTTTGTTGAGTTTATATATAAAGTATTGTTCACCATTTTTTTTTCTTTTAAGGTTGAATAGTATTCAGGAATCCAAATGCATGATATTTTTTATTTTACCCAGGGGAATATATGATAATCCTTTTCACTGCGATTGCGAATTAATTGGCCTGATCGATTTCCTTAAATCTGGACGTGTCACCCTATTTGGAAATCCACGTTGCTTCACTCCTGGGAACTTGACTGGAATTTCATTGGTCAGTCTATCCGCTGCAAACTTTACCTGTCCCGACACGACCACTATACCCACAACGATCTCCGAAACAGAAATCGACACGATAGACACCACAAAGGAGTTCATGAAAACAACTTATGAAACCAATTCTGCACTTTTGAATGGAGGGAACTTTCTGGTTATAGTATACTTGTCTTTATGTTTGCTTGTTAAATCCATGATTGACTTTTAGAATACAGGGGGGAAAAAAACACAGATATTGATTTCAAAACAATTCGAAAGAAAACGCTAAAAATGACTTAAAATTAATGAAAACAGCGGACAAACTATTTATACCTTTAAAATATTAGTGAATTTTTCGAATATATCGATATCTCCCTGGAGATAGTGGGAAATAGGAGAGAGCAAAAAGTTACTATAAATTCAATCATATTTGGTTGGGTATAGATCTGTAGAACATTATAGGATAAGATTACAAACTGGTATAATTGTTTTTGATTTGAAAATCTGGTTAATCCTAGAATTTTTTAAAAAAATTAAACACAGCACAATTTACTGAGATTCCACTATAATTTCTGTATGCTCGTGTCAGATTATTCTATAAAGGTCAATAATAAGCTTAAAGAACCCATTTGGACTGTTTTATGTACCTTTAGAAGGATCTAGGGATTAAATATAGAATACAGTATCAATATCAAAACCAAAGAAGAAGCTTTTCGGATCTACTTATGTAAGTATCGTTCAGAAATGAACTCAAAACCGTCCTCTTTTTTTTGGGGGGGGGGACTTATTGTAATAACATAATCAAATAGATGGATTATAACAATTCTTTATGTTCTTGAATTTATAATTAATAAATATAATAATGATTAATAAACGTAATAATTTTATAACACTGAAACGTTAATCATTTTTTTTTGTTCTTGAAATGCAATAGGGGTAACATGTACTGCTGCGTAATGTTTATGGGAAAGTGGTATTGATATATGATGAATATTAGATCATAAATAGACATACTCAGTTTTATTTATCTATATGTTTATTTTAATATAATAATATTTATGGGAAAGGGGTTTGGAGGATTGATATATATATATATAAAATTAGAAAATGCACTTTTAGAAATACTCAGTTTTATTAATCTATATGTTTATTTGATAAGATTTAGTGAATTAAAGAAGTGAAATTTAACTTTGTATTTTCCAGTATATCTCATGTTAGAGATTATTTTAGTATTTCCTGGTATTCCCTGGTCAATTCTGGTACTTATGTTTTCAGATTATCGTATGAGTTATTAATACATCTTATACCGTATTAATTCTGATACAATTTGGACAAATGGCTCCTTAAACATGTAAAATTAATCGACAATATAATGTATAATTGACAGTTAGAGTTGCAATAAATTGACCATTCAATTATTAAGAACACCTTCATGAATAAATATGTGTAATGTAATTGTTGTCATATTGTCATAAATATGAAATGAGAAGGTCTAGTAAATGGTAATACCTGTTTCTTTATAATTATATAGTGATACATGTATATCATAATAATATTGATGTTATAATATTTTTTCTGTCGTCCTCTGTCATTTTATTTTCTATTAAACAAAAAATATAGTCTTTGTGAGTTTTTTTTTCTCTTTGTTTCCTTAGATTCTGTGATTCACGTAGATTTTCGGGTTTTTTTTTTTAGCTTAATATTGATTTCATCTGTCAAAAACATCTGCTTTATATTTGGATATTTTACTTGAAGAAGACATTAAAATTAATGGCATTTTTATTTAATTAAAAATTACCAATAAAAGTGATATATTAAGCCATGCAAATTAGAGCTGACATAAAGAATTGAGATATTCATTTTAAGGGGCCATTTGAGTCACTTTTCATGTATAGTTCTTTAAAAATGCAAGTTTCTTTTATCACACTTCATCTGGACAGGAAACATTCTTAAGACATCGTCAATTTGTAATATATGGACAAAACGAACAGTATACGAGCTTAAAATCCATTACACAATACAAATCAGGAATAGGGCAGACAGGGACATCTACAACATCAGAGGTGGGATCATGTGCCATGGAGGAGTGAGCATCCCCTGCCGACCAGGCATAACCACCATGTGCTCCAATTCATCGGGAAATAACGGAAAATCAGTCTAAAATTCATTTTATAAATGGACTAACAATTAGTAGGAAAACAATTCACTGCAAATAATTCTCTAGCAATGAGTATCAAAAAGGTCAATTAGCATTTGAATTAATGATGAATTATATTTCCTTACAAGGTCATTGTATCGATCGTACAATTTACAAAATGGTTACTAAAGGATGTTTAAGGCACAGATTTGAAGTTAATATTTTTTATTTCAAATTCCCTGTATAAGTTCATCATGTATCTTACATGTATGTTGCTATAGAATTACATATACGAAAATATTATAAAAATCTTTTTTTTTTTCTAGAAGTTATCAAAACTTCAAAATTCTAGAAGCCTTTGATTGACACATCCTAACATCTTCATAATTTTTAACTTTATCCTTGATACTTAAAAAAGTATCAATTTTGTTATGTTTTAATGAAAAAATATAAATACTATAGTCAAGAAAATTCAGAGTAGAAATGTGCGAAGACAAGTTAAACCAACGCATCAGGGTTTTTTTTCATCCGTTAACAATTAAACACACAAAGCAAAACGTAAACATTAACAACAACAGAGCTCGTGTCCTGTTTACCAACACTGAGTAGGTTTCAGGGGTATACTCAATTTGATAAACTCCATACACAACATTGAACACGGGCTGACATAACTGAGGACTGGGTTTGCTTTCGCACATTTCTACTCTGGATTTTTTGGATTATAGTTTTCATTAATACATTTCAAATTTGCCACTTTTCTTCACCAAAATAAGATTTTTTTCATATTCTCGTATGTAATGCTTTAGCAACATAAACGTCATGAACTTGTTAAGAAAATCTGAGAAAATATCAACATGAAATACGTTTCTAAGCACCTTTAATACGAGACATCTGATATTCCTATTTCTTCCATTTGTTTGTCATTAACGTGGTATTTATCTCCTACGTTATTTCCGCCAATATCATTTAATTCACTCTACAACCTAGGTCATTTCTCTACAACCTTAGTTATTTCTTTACAACCTAGGTCATTTCACTCTACAACCTAGGTCATTTCACTCTACAACCTTAGTTATTTCTCTACAACCTTAGTTTTTCTTCTACAACCTGGTTTATTTCACTTAAAACCTTACGTCATTTCATTCTACAACCTAGATCATTTCACTCAAAATCCTAAGTCATTTCACTCTACAACCCTGTCATTTCTGTCTACAATCTAGGTCATTTCACTACATCCTAGGACATTTCACTCTAAAACGTCAGTTATTTCTCTACAACTTGGGTCATTAAACTCTATAACCAAGGTCATTTCACTCTACAATCTAGGTCATTTATCTACAACCTTTGTTATTTATCTACAACCTAGGTCATTTCACTTTACAACCTTAGTCATTTCTCTACAACTTAGGTCATTTCACTCTACAACCGAGGTCATTTCTCTCTACAACCAAGGTCATTTCATTCTACAACCTAAGTCATTTCTCTATAACCTTAGTTATTTTTCTACAACCTAGGTCATTTCACTCTACAACCTAGGTCATTTCTCTCTACAACCTAAGTCATTTCACTCTACAACCTAGGTCATTTTAACTCTACAACCAAGGTCATTTCAATCTACAACCTAGATCATTTCTCTACAATCTAAGTCATTTCTCTACAACCTAGGACATTTCTCGACAACCTACAACCTTAGTTATTTTTCTACAACCTAGGTCATTTCACTCTACAACTTAGGTAATTTCTCTACAACCTAGGTCATTTCACTATACAACTTAGGTCATTTCTCTCTACAACCTACGTCATTTCACTTTACAACCTAGGTTATTTCTCTATAACCTAGGTCATTTCTCTACAATCTAGGTCATTTCTCTCGACCACCTAGGTCATGTCACCCTAAAACCTAGGTCATTCTTCACAACTTAGGTCATTCCACTCTACAACCTAGGTCATTTCTCTCTACGAACTAGGTCATTTCACTCTACATCCTAAATCATTTCATTCCACAACTTAGGTCATTTCTCTTCAACCTAGGTCATTTCTCTGAAACCTAGGTCATTACTCTCTACAACCTTGGTCATTCACTCTACAACCTAAGTCATTTCTCTACAACCTAGGTCATTTCACTCTACAACCTAGGTCATTTCTCTACAACCTTAGTCATTTCTCTCTACAACCTTAGTCATTTCACTCTACAACGTAGGTCATTTCTCTACAACCTAGGTCATTTCTCTCGACAACCTAGGTCATTTCACCCTAAAACCTAGGTCATTCTTCACAACCTAGGTCATTTCTCTAAATCCTTAGTTATTTCTGTACAACTTAGGTCATTTCACCCTACAACCTAGGTCATTTCTCTTTACAACCTAGGTCATTTCACTCTACAACCTAGGATTTTTCTACAACCTAAATAATTTCTCTACAACCTAGGTCATTTCACTCCACAACCTTTGTCATTTCTCTACAATCTAGGTCATTTCTCTACAAGCTAGGTCATTTCTCTACAACCTAGGTCATTTCTCTCTACAACCTAGGTCATTTCACCCTACAACCTGAGTCATTTCTCCACAACCTAGGTCATTTCTTTAAATCCTTAGTTATTTCTGTACAACCTTGGTCATTTCACACTACAACCTAGGTCATTTCTCTCTACAACCTAGGTCATTTCACTCTACAACCTAGGTCATTTTTCTACAACCTAGGTCATTTCACTCTACAACCTTAGTCATTTCTCTACAATCTAGGTAATTTCTCTGCAACGTAGGTCATTTTTCTACAACCTAGGTCATTTCTCTACAACCTAGGTCATTTCACCCTACAACCTAGGTCATTTCTCTAAATCCTTAGTTATTTCTGTACAACCTAGGTCATTTCACCCTACAACCTAGGTCATTTCTCTCTACAACCTAGGTCCTTTCACTCTACAACCTAGGATATTTTTCTACAACCTAGGTCATTTCTTTACAAGCTAGGTCATTTCACTTTACAATCTTAGTCATTTCTCTACAACCTAGGTCATTTCTCTCTTCAACCTTAATCATTTCTCTACAACCTAGGTCATTTCTCTACAACCTTACTTATTTTTCCACAACCTAGGTCATTTCACTATACAACTTAGTTCATTTCTCTCTACAACCTAGGGCACTTCACTTTACAACCTGGGTCATTTCACTGGATACCTTAGTCGTTTCACTTTACAACCTCAGTCAACCTAGGTCATTTCACTCCAAACAGAAAATTTAATGATTGGAATTTATCGATTTTTATGCGCATTGATCGAAACATCCTAGGCGTATATTGTTTTTCTCCTGTCTGTCTGTTTGTCCGTTTGTCTGCAAATTTTAAGCTTTGCCATTACTTTCGAACCATGAATGATAGAGACTTTGTATTAATATAAATACTCCATTAATTAAGCTCTGTCAAATGACATCAAGGTCAATGACCTTATGACCTTGACAGTGACCTATATCCTAAAAATTGTTTTTTACTGCAAATTTCGCAATAACTTTGAACCATAAAAGATAGAGACTTCATATTTGGTGTGCGCACAGCACTGGTTAAGCTCTTTTAAAAAAAACACCATGGTCAGTGATCTTGTGACCTTAACTGTGATCTATACACTAAATATAGCTTTTTTGTCGGCAAACTTTAACTTTCGCCATTAACTTTTGAACGAAGAAAGATAAAGACATAATATTTTGTATTTATATACCACTGATAAAGCCCTTTCAAAATGAAACTAAGGTCAATTGCCTTTTAAACTTGACTGTGTCCTATATGCTAAAAATAGCCTTTTTGAACCTTCACCATTACTTTTGAACTATGAGTGATAGAGACTTCATATTTGTTACGCATACTTCACTAATCAAGTTCCTGTAAATGACACCAAGATCAATGACCCTGTGACCTTGGCTGTGACCTATATGCTAAATACGTTTTTTTTAACTTTGATGCCGCCGGGCGCATAGTGTTTATGAATATGAAGTGTCTTTCATTCATGGTTCAAAAGTTATGGCGAATGGTTATTTGCAGACAAACAGATAAACAGACAAATAGACCGACAGACAGAATAAAAAAATATACGCCTCGGATCTTTCGATCAAGGTGCATAAAAATCCATCCATGTTCATATTAGTGCAATTGTTCTATGCTGAGAACTATAAGGATACTTGTAACCTTGGTAAACATATTTATTATAGCTTGGGACGAAGAGGTGATCTTGTAAACCGATAATCGTATTCATATGCACCCGGATCGATAGATTCAGGGTGTATATTGTTTTTGTCCTGTCTAGCTGACTGTATGTCTAGCTTTCTTTTTGTCTGTTTGTCTGCAAACTTTAACCGTCGCCATAACTTTTGTACCATGAAAGATAGAGACTTCATATTTGGTATGCATATTTTACTAATGATGCTCTTTCAAATGACATCAAGGTCAATGACAATGTGAACTTGAAGCAATCTAATTAAAATTAGATCTTTGATCCGCTCTAGTTCGATCGCTTGGTGTAGCGATCCAACTGGAGCGGATCAAAGATCTAATTTTAATTAGATTGAACTTGAAGCTGACCTGTATGCTAAAAATAGCTTTTTCTGCAAACTTTATCCTTCATCATAACTTTTGAATCATGAAAAATAGAGACTTCATATTTGGTTTGCATACTCCACAAATTATGTTCTTTCCAATGATACCAATGTCAATAACCTTGTGACCTTGACTGTGACCTATTTGCAAAAAATAGCTTTTTCGTCTTCAAACTTTAACCCTCGCCATAACTTTTGAACCATGAAAAATAAGGACTTTATATTAAGTATGCTTTCTTTACTCATTAAGTTCTTCCAAATGACAGCAAGGACATTGACCTAGTGATCTTGACTGTGACTTATATGCTAAAAATAACTTTTTTGAACCTTAACCATAACTTTTGAACCATGAGAGTTCATGGTAGGGACTTCATATTTGGTATTTATACTCTGATTATCGAGTTCGTTCAAATGATACCAAGCTCAATGCCGGGCGCATATTGTTTTATACACATCTTGTTTCCATTTTTTTTTCACTATTAGTATTTATTCGTAACATATTGTTCTCCTGTAAATTATCCACTTCTGTACAGTAGCTGTTTGTTTTATTTTGCCCCGGTATATACTGATAAGCTGTAAAGCTTAAAGTAACAATAAAGAAAGAAGAAAGAAGCAATGTTCTACCTGCATTACTTTTCATTGCTTTGAACAATTCTGTGTAAATACTAAATTTTCTGAGTGTTGCCTTTCAGTTTTATGATACTGGTAAAACGGCAACATGTTGTACATACTCGGTACATATGTTTATGTGTGAATTTCCAGTTAAATTCCTGTTAAATTAGTTACCGATATAGTTCATTCATTTCTTAATTACATGAATTCATTTAGAACAAAAAAAGTATATTTAAATTAGAACTGAAATTTTGAAATTTAAGAAGACTGGATAGGTTTGAACCTTAAAATTTCCAAATAGAAAATCAAAAAAAATTAAACTGATCCCGATTTTAATTGATTAACGCAAAACTTTATTTCTTTGTTTAAATATGCTTTAAAAATTGTGTGAACTTAACAACGTGATTCTTTTTTCTGCATGTGGTCACATTCAAATTAAGAAAATAAAGATATTTGTTTTTGCAGCGACTATAAAACCAAAGATATTCTGAATTGTTTTTATTCTTTTGATATCATATTATAATACACGTATTAAAATCATTAATATTTGTTCTGACTTGACTCGCATTTTAAGCATTTATAACCGAATATACTCGCCTATAAGTCGATATTCTTGGACTTGAAATTTTGTCCTAAAATCTATGATTGACGTAAAAGTTAAGAATTTTCTGGAAGACAAAATATAGTTTTTAAAAACGTTTCTGATGAATGTCGATCGCTGACCAAAGTTCGGACATATTACATTAATTAAAACTTTGATTTCTAAGATTAGGCAAAATACTTATGGCAGTTCACTAGATTCTCGGATTTGCAAAACATGTAATAGATTATTCCAGTAGTGCATACTCTTCATACGAAAGTGTCCTCTACAATGACGTAAGAAGAAAAAAATCATTGACCCAGGGCACAGGCGTCTGAAGTTTTTATCGTAAAAAAAAAATCCGGAAAAAAAATTCTCTACCTCAACTAAAAAAAATGTTTTTTCTTAAGTTGAGGGTGGGAAATTTTTTTTATCGGAATTTTTTTTCTTGTGCCCATGGGGATAAGTTATACTATAAACATTTTTCCAATTAAAAATCCAACTGGAAATTATTCCTTCTATGGGTCTTCAGCTGAGGTCGTATCCATGGTACTTGATTAACTCACAGATCGATCTGGATGATAATTTAATGCATGCCGCCATATTAAACAATCCTGTTCTAAACGTGGACTTTATCAATTCATATTTATAAACATATGGCATTTTTACCAAATTGAAAAATACCAATAAAGGGCACATGAAGGATATGATAACAAACAGCACCCAACATCAGAGTCCACAAAACAATACATTATAGGAGCAGAGCTAACACGGACATCCGAAACATCAGAGGTGGGACATGTGTAGCCTTACAAATTAAAGCTTTATAAAAAGAAAAATTATAATATGCAGTGTAAGGTGCTATTTTAGTCACTTATCATATTTTGTTCCCTAAAAATTCAAGTTTTTTAATCACACTGCATCTGGACATAGAAATGCATAGTTTTTAAGACATAATTATTTTGAAAGATATGGAAAAAACGAACAATATTCAAGCTCAAACTGCATTATCAATACGAATAAGAAGCAGAGCAAACAGGGACCTCTAATACATCAAGGATGGGATAAGGTGCCATGGAGGAGAAGACATCCAATGCTGACCAGTCACAACCTCTTTGTGCTTCATGTCATGATCCGGAAAAAAACGGGAAAAAAATTGTCTACATTGCCTTATGTCCATAATGCTCTGACAATCAGTAAGAAAAACGGCAATTAATCTAACCCTGGATTATGAAAATAATATTGATCAGTAAATAAATGAAAAGGACAAACATAGGTATATTGCCTTGAATTCAAAATTACTTTTATGAAACACATTTTAACGAATAACTGACTAAAGAAATTTTAGTCGATAGTCGGTATGATCGAACGATAGTCGAGTACTCGAATATTCGTTGACATCCCTAGTAAATATACTTTTGAAGAGTTTGTGAGCAGTATTTCAACCTACTATTTAACACAGAAAATTAGATTTGTTTGTTAATGTGAGAATGGAACATCTTATTTACTACTTATTCTTTCTATTTTTAACAAAAAAATTAAAAATAGATATTAGTTAACTCTCCAAAAGGCATTTGAAATCATGTTGTAAATTGACCTGAACAACATGTTTGTAGTGAAATGTAAACACGTAGTAGACCAGCATGCTTTGCGGCTCATTCATTCAACTGGATCATTGTTTTCTGTGAGCACCTCTGTGCGCAATAGCAACAATATCCATATAAGGTAGTTTCCTCGACCTGTTAAATGAAAACTAAATACCGATATTTCCTTTACATAGCATAGCTGCATTGAGCATTTTTATTTTCATAACTAATAATTTAAACTGTATTACTTCGCTTGACGTTACTTTTAAAATATAATCGATGCGAAGCCTTATTATGGGAGGAAAATTGTCTCATTGTCTTCACTGAAATTAAAGAAGGTATGGTTTTAGCTTTATTGCGCCCTAAAAATGAAATGAAATCAAAAAGTTTTGAAACTGACTTAAATATTAATTAAATAAATGACTCTGAAAAATCAGGAAAGAATATGGCACAAAGGTTAACAATTCTACAAATATGACGTCATGAATGTTAAGCATTTCTCTATTTACAACAGAAAAAGCCTCAAAATGGCACATTTCAAGGGTGATTTTCCTTTAGAAAACAGTGTCCACAGCCATCGCCCACGTTAATTTTTTGATATTTTGTGCAAAATTCATTAACAAATCACATATCTCAAGATCTTTGTGGGCGATGCCTGTGGACAATGTTATCTGAAAGAAAATTCCATTGAAAATTGGTGTCTTCTGCAACTTTTTTTTAGAAAATACGGGAAAATGCACATGTTTATAACGTCATAATTAGCATTTAAAAACAAATGTGAGAAAAATGACTTGTATGATTTTTCTGCATTGAATTTCAATTATTTAAAAAGCATGAGTTTTCAACTTTTAAAACAGTTTCATTTTTTAGAAAATCACAGGGCAAAATTTGTATGGAAACCATACCTTCTTCTTATAAGGAATAAAGCTTATTATACCCCCCGCTTGAAAAGTGGGAGGGTATATAGTAATCGGTATTTCCGTCCGTCCGTCTGTTACGCTTCGGGGTATCCATCCCTTATCCGCAACTCCTCTTATACCACTGAGTGAAATTTAATGAAACTTTCACCGAATCTTTATTATATATTGCCATTGTGCACCTCCTATTTTACTTTTTGATCCGACACATATTTTGGGTTTCCTGGCCACAACAAAACATGGACTTTTCCATTATAATCATATGGGAGGCGGGGGTATCATTTAGTTAGCTCATTGCTCACAGTACCTCTAGTTTCAACTTTTATTACACGATATAACAAAACTTGGGACAGTTTACGCATTTTATAAACCGCTGGTATATAAAGTTGATTAAAAAATAGATTTCTAAAATTCGTTTCAGTAGATGAAGTAATATTTCAAGCAGTTTGATTATAAGTCGGCTGAAATTTGGATAAACATTTAGCGAACAGTTAAGTCTTGTGATTCTCCAATCAACATATCCCAAGTTGTTATTTTCAAAATATAAGACAAAAGTTTGTTTGTATCATCTTCGTGTGATTCGTCTTGAGTGCAGAACGAAGCCAGAAATAAGTGAACTTTTGCACTTGTACGATAGTTGGGAAAGGAAGATAGATGTAGGTTTCACTACCGCATGCATTACATGTACATGAGGTCAATAATAGTTGAATGTACTCATGTTACATAAGGCATTAGGAGTGAACTCAGATTTTAAAAGATGACGTCAGAAGAAGCCATTATTATGATTTTCGAGAAACAATCGACTTATTTCACCTGTTACAGTTTAAATGATTCGAGCATTGCCAAGTCTTATTTTCTCTAATTATAATGTGCCATATAATTGGATTAATGGAATGCTCAATAAAAATTGAGTAGAAAAACATCCACAAGTAAAAATAATATTTATGGGCGAATAGAATTTAAGATGTCAAGTTACATCTTATTTTATTTTATAATGATAACACAAGTCAGAATATGTGCTTAAGCATTCAAAACTGAAATCAGGTGTAAATACCCCAGACAAAAATGCCGCTGATAAAAAAAAAGATCAATGTCGGAATATATAAAATGGTCAGGTAGGCTTAATTTAAAATCAGTCAAATTGAGTGATATTAAAAATCATAAATGCATTTTCTTTTATAAGTACACATGTATAATGCCTTTCTAACACTCTCTACAGAATAAAAACAGGAAAAAGCTATCTCTTTGACCTTTGTCGAACTCTGCTGTACTAAGACAAACAGTTTCGTGCATTAGTTGAGGAAGTTTTTCATCCTGTACATGCATTGAATACGGATATACTACAAATTCACGATTACGGATTTTGCTGTATTTACATCATTTGTTCTGTTGTCAACGGATGATTTTAATTCATGTTTCTGTTGTTCAATGATCACTCCAATGTTCAATGATTAATAAAAGCCAGATTTATTTTTTATCTTTTAACGTAGTCAATATTATTTTTCTTTTTTAAATGTTATAACACTTTCGTCGGTTCTTGTACGATAATTTTTATTTTTTTGTACACAATTACATCCAATCTACACTCAATATTTACTTTTATAGAATGTGAAAGTTGTTTGGAAGAAAAAGACAACAAAAAAGGGGTCAGGTCAGCAAGAGAAAATAATTCTAAATCATTCAAAAAGAAAAAAAGACCAATCAAAAAAGTTTTAGGATATCTACATGTATTTGTAACTCTATTGCTTTCAATGTATCGCAAATATTTGTCTTTCGTATTCCTCATATCTAAAACTCTTTAACAACAAATATTTTTCAATAAAAATTCTTTCTGTGATCCTCTTTAATATAGATTCTGCGTTCAAGTTTCAATGTATCGCAAATATTTGTCTTTCGTATTCCTTATATCTGAAACTCTTCAACAACAAATGTTTTTTCAATAAAAATTATTTCTGTGATCCTCTTTAATATAGATTCTGCGTTTATTTTTGCAACATTCTCATATCAAAAAGCAAAATTAATTTGCTTTACTATTAGTATTTATAAGTATTAAAAGGTTTTTAAATCTATAAACACTCATATTTTCATATTTACCATATAGTATTTCTTGTCTATCAAAGCTACAATGAATATTAAACTTGTTTAAAATCCGTTTATCAATGGTACACCAAAATCCTTTTACATGAAAACAGTCAAACAATTAATATCAATTGTTTCTATGTCACTTCTGCATAAACTACATGCTAGAGAATCCATCAGTTTTAGTCTAAGAAGATAAAAGTCAGTTGGAATGATTCTGTGTAATAATTGAAACTGTAGCCATTGAAGTTTAGATCCTTGTCTTATTTTAAACGGAAGTTCAAATCTTTTATCAAATGTGATGACAATTTACAGGAAATATGTAGTTAATTCCTAATGATTTGTACCAATGTTACTCTGTTAGTGGCTACGTGTGAGGTTTTGATGTTTCCCATCCATCTCCATTGGAGGGGGCACTTGTCCATAACTTGTAATATTATAAACAAGTTTGTGACGGACTTGTTCTCCCATCATTCTGGCCAATTCTTATAGTCATATTTGGGTTTTTTTCGTAATGTATATGGTTATCCTTATAAAGGATACATTCAAATAAAGGTATTTGTAATTTTTTTCCTTTAATTTGATTAATTTGTTTGGCATTTTAATAAATTCCATTTTCGACAAACAATTTGTAATTATATTTGCAAAAAAAAAACAGAGAAAAATAGACGCATGAACAGAGAAAATATATTATATTGAGGAAAGATGAAAATGATGGTATATACAATGAACAATATAAGTATTCAAAGGAAAGTATGGGATGCGTAATTCAGATTGACGAATGTGTACATAATACTATGTAATCTATCTGCGATTGCATTGTGAGTCTAGTAATGGACTTTTACGAGGAGCGCTGACTTTTACAGTTGACGCTAACTTTTACACTAAGGCTATGTACGGTAGCTCTTTTATGATATTAACATTTAGCTCAACATTGAATTAAACGAAAATAGTGGGTTATTTCAATGCACATATAAGTTGTCCTCGAAGAAAACGACAACCACCCTACCCTTAACTCCCAATCTTCACATGTTAGTGCCCCTAATACCAAACCTATGACTACTAGAAAGGTTTTCTTATGCATTATCAATTCTGTACTTCCGTATATGATACAAGTTTAAATGTCCAAGTAAATCGTCAACTGTAGAAGTCAGTGCTTCTCGTAAAAGTCCACTAGTAATAAATTTTATTAATGCTTTTCATTATTAAAATGTCTTTTAAGAACGAGGTAAAATTACAAATACTTACATTTGACATTAATTCTTCATATCTTTCAGGTCTTTACATTCCAACAGTTTAACCACAATAGAAGACCATGTATTCAGTGGTTTGAAAAAAATACGGGAAATGTAAGTTTGTTATTTTTAAATATAAGAATATGAATCCTCTAAACTATAATATACTGTGTTGCGATTTATTCAATTATTTGACAAAATTAGAGATTGAGACTGGAAAACAATTATTTTTAAGGGGAATATCAATTCCCCAACTATCAACATTTCATGCATTCATTTATTCAATGATTTCACAAGATTAGTGACACTTAGAGCTCATTATTCAAAATATATTTTTGGAATATCAGTCTTTCATACTATAATATCCTATGTCTTCATTCTTTATTGACGATATGTGGTATTAAAAGTGTAAACTTCCTTATTTATTTAACTTGAATAGGTGTTCTTCACTTTTTTTCATTCAGATAATTTTCTTCCAGTTATGCGTCTGGCAACAGAATAAATACAATAAAGGACAGCCTATTTCATGGTTTGATGAACTTAGAGACCTTGTAAGTTTTTTTCTAAGAATACGTTACCATACATATTTTTGGATTCTCGATCCACCATAGTATTACATTGTGCGTTTTGAATTCGAATCAACAATGTAAAGAAAAATAGCATTTTCTTCCGGTTTTCTAATTATGTTCCCCAAACAAAGTTTGGGAACATTATTGTTTTTACTCCGTTTCTTATTATTATTTTTCTTCTTCCTGGGCACTTTTTGTGTCCGCGAATGATCTCGTAAACTACACATCCGACTAAGGTGAAATGTGTTTGGGTCAGTATTATCTTAAAATACTGCTATTTAGATTTGCATTTTTTTTAGATTTGCCGAACGAAGGTCATTTTGCGCGTATGTGCTTGCAAGACCGCGCACGTGCAACACGTGAAATGACCAATATAATGAATATAGCAGTAACTTTTTCATTTTTTTATGAAATGCTTTGAAACTCATAATATAAGGATATATTGGAAGCTTTAACAAGAGGAGATGGTCAAAATGGCAAGATCTCAGGCGCATGCACTGCTTCGCTCTGATTGGCTGAAACTAAAGTCTCAATATCTTTCTTGTTTTTTCGACAAAATCCTTTGAAATTTCGAACATGGTTATAAATTATAAAGATCTACAGCATGATATATTAGATTTATCATGAAAGCATTTGCATGAAAGTGTGCTTGCAAGAGTGCGCACGTGCAACATGAAAAATGTCCAATATAATTAATATAGATGTAACTATTTAATTTCTTTGTCAAATGTAATTAATTTACAGTTGTGAAGAACGGAAAAATATTTAAAATAATAACGATTTCATTATGAAATTAGAACTGAAAAGACGCTTTAATCGCTTTCTTAGATCCTGACTTAGATCCTGACATTAAATGTATTCGTTAATTCTTTACAATTTTCTTTCAAAAATCTTAACAACAAAAAAATAACAACCATAAAAACATCAGAATAAGTATGTTGACAAATCTAAAACAAATGTAAGTATCTCACACTAGGATAACTACCTTAAAACATCACAATAAGCGGGTTGACAAATCTTCAAGAATTGTAAGTATACTGCCATAAAACATCACAATAAGCGGGTTGACAAATCTTCAAGAATTGTAATTAAACTGTCATAAAACATCACAATAAGCGGGTTGACAAATCTTCAAGGATTGTAAGTATACTGCATAACAATAAATGGGTTGACAAATCTTCAAGAATAGTAAGTATACTGCCATAAAACATCACAATATATGGGTTGAAAAATCTTCAAGAACTGTAAGTATACTGCCATAAAAACATCACAATAAATGGTTTAACAAATCTTCAAGAATTGTAAGTATACTGCCATAAAAACATCACTATAAGCGGGTTGACAAATCTTCAAACATTGTAAGTATACTCCCATAAAAACATCACTATAAGCGGGTTGACAAATCTACGAGACCTGTAAGTATACTGCCATAAAAACATCACAATAAGCGGGTTGACAAATCTTCAAGAATTGTTATTAAACTGCCATAAAACATCACAATAAGCGGGTTGACAAATCTTCAAGAATTGTTATTTAACTGCCATAAAACATCACAATAAGGATTCACGGCTTTTCATGTTCATATATTTTTTAAGATTGAGGTTAACTTGTAATGAATTTTCAGGGTGACAAATAATTATACTTGACTCTCAATCTTCACATTTCTTTCAGGCACCTACACGAAAACAGTATATCCACAATAGAGGACAATTCATTCAGAGAATTGACAAACTTAACGACACTGTAAGTTTCTCATACAATTTTTCTGCAACATCAATCCTTCAATTAAGAAATAAAAAACAAGTTTATAGCTTTAATGGGAATGGAAGTGGGTCGGTAAGGTGTAAATCGGCTTGTATGGCGGTTACGCTTCGAATTCATTAGGCTAAGGAATCTATTTCGAAGGGAATATTTTGTGAAGGGCTACTTGTGATCAGTAATAGTAAACAGATTGTTGTCTGGATATATTTTCATTCGTGAAAATTAATAATCGATGCTGAAAAGACACAAGAAACACGTCCGAAGTTTCATATAAAAAGTTGGAGGAATTTCGGTCGCCGGAAAGGGTTGGATGGATCCGTAGATTGAGACACTTGTCCAAGCCAGTTAACTAGCAGTTTGATCAAACACATTCTAAGATTTCAGTAATTATAAGAATATTTTTTGTAAAACGCTGATGAACACAGAGACACTGGCGACAGCTTTACATTGAACTACGAAAACGACGAGGGTTTGGCAGCTGTTCATGGCATGATTGCAATGATATTTAACGAAAGATTAAACATTTATCGTGAGTTGAATTTAAAGTTAAAATAAGAGTTTATCATGAAAATTTAACCAAAGATCTACCCAAAAAATAAGGATGAACGTTAGAGACTGTGCAGCTGACAAAAGTGAAAAAAAAATGAAAACAAACGTCAGTTTTCTCTACGTAAGTTTTTTTCTAAGAGTACCTAACCATACTTATTATTTCTCGATCCGCCGTTTTTGCGTTTTGAATTCGAATCAACAATGTAAAGAAAAATATCATTTTCTTCCGGTGTTCTAATTAATAATGTTTTGAACCTGAAAAACGAACAGTGTGATACATCTAACTCACTTGATGTATTTGAAATATATGAAGTGTAATACATTACAATACCGTAACAATAAAATATAAGGAGATAACATACTGTACTCGGGCTCAAAAGTCCAATAAAACAATATACTTCAGGATCAAATTAAACACGGACCTATATATAACACCAGAGATGAGATCAGATGCCATGCAGGAGATAGCATCCCCTGTCGGCCGGTTATATTCACCGGCTCAATTTTTCATGATCATATTTTTTTAAGATTTATGAGGTAATGAATTTTCAGGGTGACAAATACTTGTACTTGACATTCACTTCTTACAATATCTTTCAGATTTCTACACAAAAACAGAATATCCACGATAGAGGACAATGCACTCAGTGATTTGACAAAATTAAAGACACTGTAAGTTTCACATTCAATTTTCTGCAACATCAATCCTTCAAATGTAATTAATTTACAGTTGTGAAGAACGGAAAAATATTTAAAATAATAACGATTTCATTATGAAATTAGAACTGAAAAGACGCTTTAGTCGCTTTCTTAGATCCTGACTTAGATCCTGACATTAAATGTATTCGTTAATTCTTTACAATTTTCTTTCAAAAATCTTTACAACAACAAAATAACAACCATAAAAACATCACAATAAGTATGTTGACAAATCTTAAACAAATGTAAGTATCTCAAACTAGGATAACTACCTTAAAACATCACAATAAGCGGGTTGACAAATCTTCAAGAATTGTAAGTACACGGCCATAAAAACCTCACAATAAATGGGTTGACAAATCTTCAAGAATTGTAAGTATACTGCCATAAAACATCACAATAAGCGGGTTGACCAATCTCAAGAATTGTAATTAAACTGCCATAAAACATCACAATAAGCAGGTTGACAAATCTTCAAGAATTGCAAGTATACAGCTCAATGTACTTTTTAAACTCGCGTTATTATTCGCAAAAATTAAGTTCACATTGTTATAACGCTAAATTGTTTAACGAGACAACAAAATGTACTTTTAAAATGATTTATGACTTAGATATGATCATATTTCATTAATTTAAACATAGTTCGCACATTATACTTGGTAGGATTTTTGTATGCTCTTGGATGATATGCAGTGCCGTGCCATAAGTGTTTCACGTTTCCATGACGTTGAAATTCTAAGTGCATTATCTTAAGGTAGAATAAAGTTTTCTTATAAAAATACCACTGACCATGATACTTGAAACTTTCAATACTTTGTAGCATGACCCAGCTTGTATTCATCTAGGTATGGTTCCGTAAAGACACTGTATATAACCTGGAGTCAACGAATCCCAAATCCGCAACACAGCATTTACAAGTTCTTGTTTGGAATTAAATCTGGTTTTGCTCTCGCCGAAGTCTGATTAATTTCATTCTCCAGAAATATTCTATCACATCAATATCAGGAGATTGCGATGGTCAGTCTAAACACGGAATGTTATTGACATTTTTTTCAATTTTTAGCCCGTTCAGACATGTGACATGGGCAATTGTCATCTTGAAAAATCCAAGGAGAATGACCAAAATTTTTCGCGATAACTTGCCATAAATTATTGGCCAATATATTTATTATACTTCTCTGTATTTAAATTACCATCAATGGGGGTTAAGGTACCAACGCCAGAGTAGGAAATACAGCCCCAGAATGAGACGATGGTACGGACGCCGCCATTACGCACTGAACGCAGTCCTAAACACTGGGGCCTCCACTTTTCATCTGCTTTCCTCCAAATGTACACATGTTGATCAGACCCAAGAACGACTTGCATTTCATTAGAAAATATTATATTTTCCACTGATTATCTACAGTCCAGTCTCTATGGTTTTTACACCAATCAATTCGTCTTTTTCTGTTGACAGCTAATATTGTGAGGGTTCTCGATACTTTATGTCGTGTGTAACTCAACAAATGTAATTTTCCCTGGACAGACCGTTTAGAAACTGGACGAGGCACAGAACGATTAAATTCTTCTGTTAAATCTCTTAAATTTTGCCTACGATCTCGTAGAACTAACCTTTTTAAAATCCTTTCGGACTGGACACTCATCTTTTTTGGTCGTCCGCTTCGTGGGTCATTTTCAATTCTTTTCCGTGTTGCATAAAGTTTTCAGAATATGGTAGATCGATCATATCCAGTTATTTGTGCTATTTCAAATTTTTTCCTACCCTCATTATCTTTGTTGTTTTAGAGCACTTGTCATTTCTCGGCGATTTGAAGCCATGTTTTGCTTACATCTGCTATTGTTATAAAAAAAAAGACCCGTGTGCGCAGAGGAACTCCCGTATGACGCAGATAAGCTAAATATACTACTATCTAAAACTAGTCAGGATTGACATCGTATATTTACAGAAATATTTACAAGAATGCAATTATGATATATTTTTTCAATTAAAGCGGGAATAAAAAGGTGAAACATTTATGGCACTACACTGTATTATGAGAGTTTCCAAATGGTTTTTCATGTTTCTCGTCAAAAGCAACCGTCTTTGTATCCGTTCATATTAAAGCATGCTTTTGCCTTGCCTTAATACAAAAAACAGTGCAGTTCATGTAACTTCTGTATTTTCTTTACATTATTATAAAACTAAGGCGCAAGATAATAGATGTATTTCTCATCTGTTTCGACAGCTTTCCATGTTAAAAAGATGGCATTTTTTCAGGTTAACTCCCTGAAATCTTAAATCATAAAAAAATACCTTCCAACGCAAAATTTCAAAGTTGCAGACCACGAATGTATAAAAAGAATTTTCTTTTCAATCTTTACAATTTTCTATGTTGAAAGATAAACAATGATTTATTATGCTATCCTCTCACATGATTTCTTTATGCATGTATTGTCATTTCTCGGCGCTGCATTAAACAAAACCAAGACAAGTATGAAAAAAATGAAAAGTACCTAGCAAATCACTCATCTGTAAGGAGTCAGTTTGAACATTTCAACCAAATAGTATCAAAGAAAGTTCGATTAATTAATTTGTAAATACATGTACCTATGATAGAATCATACACATTCAACACCATACAATTTAAAAACAAAATACCTTAAAGAACAGTGACTTTTAAAACTTATGATAATGATAATGAATTAAGAGAATATGAACCTTTAATAGAAAATATTAAATAATGTAAGGATTATCTCTCGTAATGAAACTCGATGGTTTTATTTTTATTGCAAGAAAAATGTGATTTTAATTTGAAAGAAAACCATGTGAGTTTAAAAAATGCGTTAAGCTGTACATCCATAAACACATCACAATAAGCGGGATGACAAATCTACAAGAACTGTAAGTATACTGCAATAAAACATCACAATAACCGGGATGACAAATCTCAAGAACTGTAAGTATACTGCCATAAAGACATCACAATAAGCGGGATGACAAATCTACAAGAACTGTAAGTATCTCAGAGTAGAATACAGTAGCTTGAATTGGAACAACTTGGTTATAAAATGATTTAGACTGACTGGGGAGTGTGAAATTGAACGAAAATTATATTACCAACATTTTTAATTTTAAATTTGCTTTTAAATTTATCACTCATAAGAACTTCTAATGTTTTAATCGTCGTTTTAATCAAACTATAGTTGAGTTACTCGAATATTCCTTTATAACCGAGACCCTCATTTAAATATTATTTATCTCAAACGTGTGAATGATACTACCAATGAGAGAAACCTATGATTTATCCACGGTAGGTGGTTAATCAAAAGCACTCTCGATTTTCCATAATCCCTCGCTTCAAGATGTTAATTCATCAACAACATGATTTTAGAAAATTCTTGTCTTAAAGTACTGATGATGAACATGTATACTCATGCCTTGGTTTTATAAACTTATAGAAAAGAAAAGAAGTCCCAGATAAATATAGATACCTTTACAATGAAAACTCTATGCTTTGTCTCAAATAACAACAGCCTCCAAGTGTTCTCAATTAAACCTGTCCAAAAAATTCTTGTTTTAAAGAAATAATGAAAATTTTAGAAAATGTTACAAGCAAGAAAACAGATTCGTTTACGTCAGTGTAGTGCGAAGACGGAATACTAAGTCTGGTCCGATTTATAGAAAAAAATACTTCTAACGGCAAATAATTATTATTTGGTCCAGCATAGATTTTTAACATATTTCGAGTATGCTGAATCCGAAAAAATATGCTGGCCTTCATGAAAATGGCGTTAAAGAGGTCAAAATGGCGATTCGAAATGGCGGACATCCATTTTTTTCTTATTTTCTCTTAAATATCGTTCAAAAAGGAGAAATAATGTGTGAAAATCTCACTGAG
This sequence comes from Saccostrea cuccullata, assembly GCF_032062105.1. Taxonomy (NCBI): domain Eukaryota; kingdom Metazoa; phylum Mollusca; class Bivalvia; order Ostreida; family Ostreidae; genus Saccostrea; species Saccostrea cuccullata. The sequence continues at coordinate 42,613 of NW_026931464.1, forward strand.
TGTAATATGAGTGTTAAAATGAGAATATAATGCTAACATTATTAGTTTAAATCAGAAAATTTAGTCGTTTCTACACATAATTCGAATTTTCTCTGATTTTTTGGTCTATTGTTCTATATTCCGCTTTGTTGAGGATTTTACATTTGAAAATACCCATACACTGCAGATTTGTATTTTTTCTTCTGCATCTCACTATTCTACAACTGAATGATGGCGCAGCTGTAAGTTAAAGTAAAAATGGCGATTCAAAATGGCGGATATTCATCTCTTTTTCTAAAATTATTTCTTAATGTCGTTTACATAGGAGAAAGGATTTGTGAATATCTTAAATTACTGAGCGTAGTACAACTATGTAAAATACCAACAGAACACTAATTTGATCACTTTAATTGGAAAACTGGTCTTACAAATTTGAAATGTGTTAAATAGCTCAAAATGGCTATTCAAAATGACGTCTGATACACTTGAATTTCGTTGAAACTCTTAATTCTGGTTCGTTTTGCAAAAAATAAATTACAGTTTGTTTTTTTTATATATATATGTATAGTATCATATCGATAAGTCCATTAAATATGAACAAAAAATACTTGAAAACGACTTAAGAGTTTCCAAATTCCCCCCTTCGTATTTGACCGTACATGTTTCAAAGCCTTTGAGGCCCCGTCCACCTAAAATCACTCCCGATCCCGATATTGTAATTATCAACTTGAACTTCTTTCTAAACACTTTGTTCTTGCTTTTTAGCACTTATAAGAACTTATTATTATCCCCTAACATCTTCTATTCCAGGTTTATTTGGTATATGTTTCAGTCTGTCTTCGGAATTTTGGTATTTTCAACACTCAAGTAAAATGGTGCCCCGTATCAAGGATGACAACCACCTTGGCATGTAAAAGATCGTTTCTCTGGAGTTCAAAAAAGAGTAACTGGGGGCCGCCAGAGAAACCAAAATCCTTCAAAAACCTATTATTCAAACTGATAGTCTGCCGAAACATGGCTGAAAAATTGCCGACTCAGCGATAAACAATATACAATCAATCAACCAACACTCAAGGAACAACACATTTATGTTCAAATGTTCAAATGCTAAAAGTCTATTTTGTTATCCAAAATTTTATGCAAAATGAACTAGAGGTACTGTGAGCAATTAGCTAACCAAATGATACCCTGGTCTCCCATATGAATATAATGTGTCCATGTTTTGCTATGGGAAACCCAAATTATGTGTCGGATCAAAAAGTAAAATAGGAGGTCACAATGGCAATATGTAATAAAGATTCTGTGAAAGTTGCATCAGATTTTATTCAGTGGTATGAGAGGAGTTGCGATAAGAGATGGGTACCCCAAAGCGTAACAGACGGATGGACATACCGATTACTCTATACCCTCCCGCTTTTCAAGCGGGGAATATAAAAAAAATCTCTGATATTCAAGATATGTAGCTCTTTAATTTGTGACCTCGTATACATTTGTTGTCTTTTTGGGTAGAAAGGCCATTCTATTAGCAAGAAAATTCTGAAACTTGATCATCTGAAATCACATTGTGTACATATTTTGGTGAAAAAAGTTATGCAATTTAAGAGCGCCTGTAGATTGCTCGTGATTCCTATCACTTACAAGGGTTCGTACTAATAGGCCTAAGCCATTCCTGATTTGGATCTAGTCAAACTTCTCTTGACAACAAAAATTTCTTGAACACTTGAAGAACTTTACAAGGCAACTTGATCCATACTTCTTTGTTAGGATAATGTAAGGTTGTATCAAGAATCGAGGGGGGGGGGGATTGAACACAAACATTTTCTTCTTTCAGATTTTGTTAATTTCAATTTTTTTTTAAATTTATATACACTGTTAAATACAAAAATATCCTTTCACAGCATGATATATTTGAGAATCATTTGAATTTTTGAATGAGAATAACAAAATGCAAATGTAGGGACACGTACAGAATCAGAGCTGGACAATCCAGAAAATCTATGGTTTACGTATATTATACTGACAATTCTTAATATATATGTTTTTATTTGGATAGTATAATATATTCAGATTCATATGAGGTAACAATTACTAGCATATAATTGGTCGTGGTCAATTTTTTTAAAAATCATACTCAGTTATGTTGCACTAGACCTTCCACATGAACATAAACATTTATTTTTTTTTCTACACTGGACTAAAAATAGATCAAGAATTGCCAACAACTGAACAACTCGCCTTAATGCTCGAGGGATACTGATCTTCGGGTAGCTTAATTTTCATACTGTCTTCAAAACAGCAATTTTTGTATGATATTATTAACTTTTTATATGAAGATGCATGGTGAGACAGGTAAAAGGTAAAATGTCTTCGGAATTGTGATCAAATAGAAGTAATTAAACAAATTTAAAATTCGTGTTATAAAAATTCTAAGTCATTAACAAAAATATCCTCCAACTTCCATTGCATATTTGAACATTATTTCATGAATAAGAAAACCAATTCAAACTGTAATTTATTTTCTGCAAAACGAACCAGAATTAAGCAGCGCGCGCATCATGGAATATGCCAGCAGAGCAATTGCTATTCATAACGCCATGTTCACTGAATAACGTTGTTTATTTCTTAAGTATACTCACGCGTAGAAATATACGCAGAGAAACGTTCTTTAACGTGACGTCACAATAAGGCTACAGCGACATTAGTAAAAATATAACGATAAAGGACAGCGAGAAATTCAAATTTTTGGTTTTTGGTGCTTCCAAGCGCGCTTCATGAAATATGCCTACGTGAAAAGTGATTAACACAGAAATAACTCACACAAAACTTAAAAACATTCGTAAAATATTTGCTTTATCAAACGTGTTGAAAAAGCGTAAATTTGCCGGCAAGACTCGTTTATATTACATTTTAACTATGTTAAGCAATCATCAAATCACACTATCTAGATATCCTTTTTAGCTCACCTGAGCCGAAGGCACAAGTGAGCTTTTCTGATCACATTTTGTCCGGCGTCCGTCTGTCTGTCTGTCCGTCTGACGGTCTGTCTATCTGTAAACTTTTCACATTTTCGACTTCTTCTCAAAAACCCCTGGGCCAATTTCAACTAAACTTGCCACAAAGCATCCTTGGGTGAAGAGGATTCAAGTATGTTCAAATGAAGGGCCACGCCCTCATTCAAGGGGAGACAATTGGGAATTAATAAAAATGTCGTGGCATGTTACAAAAATCTTTTTCTCAAGAACTACTGTCCTAGGAAAGATGAAACTTATGAGGAAACATCCTCAGGTAGTGTAGATCCAAGTTTGTTCAAATCATGACCCTCAGAGGTAGGGCGGGGCTACAATGGCCGACCAAAGTTTTACATAGAAATATATTGGAGAATTCTTTAAAAATCTTCTTCTCAATAAAAATAAAGCCATAATTGATCATATTTATGTTTAAGCATCCTCAGGTAGTGTAGATTCAAGTTTGTTCAAATCATGACCCCCAGGGGTAGGGCGATGTGACCCATGGGCCTCTTGTTATATATAAAGTATTGTTCATTTTTTTTCTCTTAAGGTCAAGATCTAGTAAATAACTTGAGATTAATTTTTTGGTGCTAGATCCATTATGACGTCATAATCAATTTCAACTTTCTTTTTCCCGTACTTTATGGCTTTAGCAGAATTATGTAGAAAATAGGGTATTTTCATGTCATTCAATTTGAAATCATATGAAAAGTGAACCGGATACTTATATTAAATTTGATACTGACTGAAAGAAGAGACTATGACCATACTAATTACCGTTTTCTGAGAAACTGTAGGCAATCTGGATACATTTACTTTGCCGAATACGAAAAAAACTCCGATATTCATGACTGGTTTTCTTAATTTTTCATTGAAAATGACAGTTTAAAATACAGTTTTTCATCTGATTAACCTACAAATTATGCCCCGAAACACCTTATTTGATCAAGCTAAACTTGTAAGGAATCAATGAAGGAATTTATTTCTCAAGTTTGATAAATCTGTAGGCACCTTTCATTTACTAGATCTTGACCTTAAAGTTGAAAAGTATTCATGAATTTAAATGCATGTTAATATTATTTTATGCAGGACAATACATGATAATCCTCTCCACTGCGATTGCGAATTAATAGGCCTGATCGATTTCATAAAATCTGGACGTGTCAACTTAATTGGAAACCCACGTTGCTTCTCTCCAGGGAACTTGAATGGAACTTTATTGGTCAGTCTATCAGCTGCAAACTTTACCTGTCCCGACACGACCACGATACCCACAACAGTCCACGAAACCGAGAGCGACAAAATAGACACCACAACGGAGTTCATGAAAACAACTTCTGAAACGACCAATTCTTCGCCTTTGAAAGGAGGGAACTTTCTGGTTGTAGTATACGTGTTTTTATGTTCGCTTGTTCAAACCATGATTGACTTTTAGAATACAGGGAAAAAACCGAATACAGACATTAATTTCAAAACAATTCGAAAGAAAACGCAAAAAATGACTTGAAACTTAATGAAAACAGTGGACAAACTATTTATGACCCTTGAAATATCAGTGAATTTCCCGGATATACTATTTCCGGGGAAATAGGAGAAAGAGCTAATAATAACTATAACGTTAACCATATTTGGTTGGGTATAGATTGATTGATTGATTGTATACTGTTTAACGTCCCTCTCCAGAATATTTCACTGATATGGAGACGTCACCATTGCCGGTGAAGGGCTGCAAATTTTGGCCTATGCTCGGCACTCAGGGCCATTGAGCAGGGAGGGATCTTTATCGTGCCACACCTGCTGTGACACGGGGCCTCGGTTTATACGGTCTCATCCGAAGGACCGCCCCATTTAGTCGCCTTTTACGACAAGCAAGGGGGTACTGAGGACCTATTCTAACCCGGATCCCCACGGGGGTGGTTGGGTATAGATCTGTAAAACATAATAAGATAAGATTATTTTTAATGACCGCTAAAAATGACCGCTTAATCAAAAATTCGTTTTTGAGTGAAGTAAATGCATAAGATAATAATTATTCGAAAAAAAAACATGTTTTTAAAATTGTGCATTGTCTGTTTTGCATTACCATACAGAATACGTTAAAATTTTATCATTTCAATATTTCGTTACAATATTCAGTTTATGGAATGTAGAGGCGGCTCTTTAAAGAGTTGAGTTCTGTGTTAGATTTTGACAGTGTAAAGGAAAAGTAATCGTTAGTTATAACAATATATGTCGCTATGAACCAAATAATGTTTTAATCAGTAAATCATGATGCGAAAACTTACACGACTTGCAGACGTCAATGTAAACAACTTCACTATTCGGTCTGTACCGAATCCCGATCCCGATCAAAGAAAGAATTGATAACGGTTAGAGATTCATACTTTTCAATATATATCGATACAAGTAGAGCTTTTTAAAAAAGCTTCCCGTCTTTAGCAACAATCTTAAACAGTAAACTGATCTACACATATCAGGCTGTATAATTCTTTTGAATTTTCTACATTAGCTCTATACTGGCATTAGCCCGGTCATCTCCGTAAACTGGCCAAGAGCTTTCGGCAAACCTCGGCTGATTCCATTCCCTTCTTCAAACAAGAAAGGGGAAACGAATAATAACAAATTGTAAAGCCTGCAAGCAATTAAAATCAAATTTTATTTATAATGAAATTAAAGAGATCTTTTTATTTATTGCTATACAAAAATTCATGTTAT
>NW_026931465.1:0-45000 GCF_032062105.1 Saccostrea cuccullata
GTGTTAATGTCTACTTCCTGATGGCTTATCCCCCCCCCCCCGGCACGAAATAGGATTTGAGTTTGAACATTTTGCTTGTTAACATTATTTCAGGTAAGTTATTTTTTTCTCTGGCTGCCCTTTTAAAAACGTACAGTTGTGTAATTGTGGTTTGATTGGTTGATTAAATGACACATTAAAAATAATAGCTTAATTATAGAGTTACGTGTATTACAGTATTAGCCACATGCTAAATACCGGTATTTCATCATTTTCAAGTTTTATTTGAATCAATTTAATTATTTTAATTTCTATAACCTAATCTAAGTATAAGTTGCTTATACCCACCCCAAACCATGTAGTACTAGGATACAACATAATTTAGAGATTAAAGGATTTCATTTTCATGATGATTTCTCATCTTTTCCTAAAACATGTTGGCTGCATTCGTCTTTGATTAACTGATCAAGGGATTCATAATGTTGCATTATAATTTATAAATAAAAAAAATATTACATCAATTTGTTTTTTTAACTCATTTTAGCAAATATAAAATAGAATGAACAATTAACAGTTCCTACTTTCCCCTCTAAATTAATATCAAAAACATGCAAATAAGATATATACACAGATACCGAAAAATCTTTGAAGGAAGTGTGAACACTGAACGCTTCCTGTTGCCAGGTAACAATAAATAAATATAATGCAGGTTACTTCCCTTCATTTGCGGTATTTGTACATGTAGATTATTTCAGACACATAGGAAGCGATTTATATTTTATTTCTTTTTTAGGGGGGGGGGGGGGGTTCTTTACATGGAATAAACAAGAGGCCCATGGGCCACATCGCTCACCTGAGAAGCTTTGACCATTCTGTTCTTTACCGGATTTCCCCCTTGTTATACATAATGCATCACCACCCTACCCCACTGATCATAATTTAGACATTTTGAAATCTACACTACCCCATGATCCTTCCATGGGCACATATGTTTCAGCTTTTTTGGCCCAGTGTTCCTGAAAGAAGATTTTCAAAGATCTTTCCTATATATTTCTATGTAAAACTTTGATTCCCTATAATGGCCCCGCCCTTCCCCCGGGGGTCATGATTCCTAAAATTTAGAATTTACACTACCCCAGAATGCTTCCACATAAGCTTCACTTTTTCTGGCCAAGTGGTTCTTGAGAAGAAAATTTTCAAAGATTTTTCCTATATATTTCTATATAAAACTTTGATTCCCCATTGTGGCCCCGCCCTTCCCCCGGGTGTCATTATTTGAACAATTTAGAATCTACATTATACCAGGATGCTTCCACATAAGTTTCAGCTTTTCTGACCCAGTGGTTCTTGAGAAGAAGATTTTCAAAGATTTTTCCTATATATTTCTATGTAAAAATTTGATACCCCATTGTGGCCCCGCCCTTCCCCTGGGGGTCATGATTTGAACATTTTAGAATCAACACTATACCAGGATGCTTCCACATAAGTTTCAGCTTTTCTGGCCCAGTGGTTCTTGAGAAGAAGATTTTCAAAGATTTTTCCTATATATTTCTATATAAAACTTTGATTCCCCATTGTGGCCCCACCCATCCCCCGGGGGTCATTCTTTGAACAATTTAGAATCTACATTATACCAGGATGCTTCCACATAAGTTTCAGCTTTTCTGGCCCAGTGGTTCTTGAGAAGAAGATTTTCAAAGATTTTTCCTATATATTTCTATATAAAACTTTGATTCCCCATTGTGGCCCCGCCCTTCCCCCGGGGGTCATGATTTGAATAATTTAGAATCAACACTATACCAGGATGCTTTCATATAAGTTTCAGCTTTTCTGGCCCAGTGGTTCTTGAGAAGAAGATTTTCAAAGATTTTTCCTATATATTTCTATGTAAAACTTTGATTCCCCATTGTGGCCCCGCCCTTCCCCCGGGGGTCATGATTTGAACAATTTAGGATCTACATTATACCAGGATGCTTCCACATAAGTTTCAGCTTTACTGGCCCAATGGTTCTTGAGAAGAAGATTTTCAAAGATTTTTCCTATATATTTCTATGTAAAACTTTGATACCCCATTGTGGCCCCGCCCTTCCCCTGGGGGTCATGATTTGAACAATTTAGAATCAACACTGTACCAGGATGCTTCCACATAAGTTTAAGCTTTTCTGGCCCAGTGGTTCTTGAGAAGAAAATTTTCAAAGATTTTTCCTATATATTTCTATATAAAACTTTGATTCCCCATTGTGGCCCCACCCACCCCCCGGGGTCATTATTTGAACAATTTAGAATCTACATTATACCAGGATGCTTCCACATAAATTTCAGCTTTTCTGGCCCAGTGGTTCTTGAGAAGAAGATTTTCAAAGATTTTTCCTATATATTTCTACGTAAAACTTTGATACCCCATTGTGGCCCCGCCCTTCCCCCGGGGGTCATGATTTGAACAATTTAGAATCAACACTATACCAGGATGCTTCCATATAAGTTTCAGCTTTTCTGGCCCAGTGGTTCTTGAGAAGAAGATTTTCAAAGATTTTTCCTATATATTTCTATATAAAACTTTGATACCCCATTGTGGCCCCGCCCTTCCCCCGGGGGTCATGATTTGAACAATTTAGGATCTACATTATACCAGGATGCTTCCACATAAGTTTCAGCTTTACTGGCCCAATGGTTCTTGAGAAGAAGATTTTCATAGATTTTTCCTATATATTTCTATGTAAAACTTTGATACCCCATTGTGGCCCTGCCCTTCCCCTGGGGGTCATGATTTGAACAATTTAGAATCTACACTATACCAGGATGCTTCCACATAAGTTTCAGCTTTTCTGACCCAGTGGTTCTTGAGAAGAAGATTTTCAAAGATTTTTCCTATATATTTCTATATAAAACTTTGATTCCCCATTGTGGCCCCGCCCTTCCCTCGGGGGTCATGATTTGAACAATTTAGAATCTACACCATACCAGGATGCTTCCACATAAGTTTCAGCTTTTCTGGCCCAGTGGTTCTTGAGAAGAAGATTTTTAAAGATTTTTCCTATATATTTTTATATAAAACTTTGATTCCCCATTGTGGCCCCGCCCTTCCCCCGGGGGTCATGATTTGAACAATTTAGAATCTACACTACCCCAGGATGCTTCCACATAAGTTTCAGCTTTACTGGCCCAGTGGTTCTTGAGAAGAAGATTTTTTAATGACCCCACCCTATTTTTGTCTTTTCTTGATTATCTCCCCTTGCGAGGGGATATGTCCCTTCATTTTAACAATTTAAATTCCCCTTTACCCAAGGATGCTTTGTACCAAGTTTGGTCAAAATTGGCCCAGTGGTTCTTGAGAAGAAGTCGAAAATATGAAAAGTTTACAGACGGACAGACAGACGGACAGACGGACGGACAGACGGACGGACGACGGACAAAATGTGATCAGAAAAGCTCACTTGAGCCTTCGGCTCAGGTGAGCTAAAAAGTAAACAAAACGAACTTTTTCATAGCAAAACAAAACGAACTTTTTCATTTGTCATAGTCAAGTACATGTATATTTTTCCGGTGAAATTGTACTGAGGGCTTTGTTATCCAACTTCAATTATATACTGATAAATTATATTTGTGTGACCCGCCTCCCCATTTCTTGAAGCTTGTTTTTGATTTTTGGTACATAACGCTGTTTAGTTTGCAATAAACTTACACACCTTTGTATGAAATCCAACGCCTTGGCTTTACACTTTGATTAGGCTTTCTATGCTTTTTATCATAAATATAAAAAATATCAATTAATAGTGACAAAAATAATGTTGAATAAGAGTAGATCTACGTCCATTTTGTTGCTGCTCTAGTCAAAAGATAATATGCGATTTCTCCCCCATATTTGTGTTTTAGAAGTAAAAAGAAAATATTCCTCGAAAATGAAAATAAAAGCGAAGACCGTGGTATTCGCTACTTCAAAGGATTTTCACCTTCAGTTTGATGTAAATCATTTTTTTTCATACTAACCAGTGGATTTGTTATTATATTTACGACTACTTATTATGTTGTTAAGTATAAGCATTTACTGTATGAAGAAATATTATAATTATTGATGCGTCTTCACACTGCACTTATTTGCAAAATTCGGCAAATATTTATGACGTCAACTTTAGCGCTCGTTTTCTCGATAACGTCATAATGCACATAAGGGTGGTTTTCGCTTGATGGTCATCATATATAGTATTTCTGGATCGAGAGAATATTGTATATTGAAAATAAAAAGCTAGCGCGCAGCATCCTGTTTACGACACATGTTTGTTGATTATTTAGCACTTAATTTATATTCGGACGAACGAAGTGAGAATTATTTTTTTTGCATTACCTTCAGTGACTTGGCATACAGCACTCTTATGTCTTGTCTTTTGGCTTTACAGTTACATTGCGGACATTTTCCACCTTGACCTTTCAACCACTTCTCTATGCAGCTAAAATAAACCAAGTTGTCATTTCAATATTACAGAAATGATTAGAAAATGTATTTGCTAATAAATTTTACCATGATTATTGATAACACATGCAAAGTCACCTTTGTCCAAACAAGTGACCACATTTCAGAGATGCTAGTCTGTGAGATCCTGAAGTTGACCATTCTTCAAAGCAGATAGGGCAACACTAAAATATATGATTATGAACAATTATTTTTAGATTATTTTACCTCTTCCTTTTAAGACGAAATAAAATTCAATGGTATTGGTCTCTTATAAACACAAACATTTTACAGGTAAATAAATTTCTTAACTTGTATGGCTTTAAATAAAATGCAGGCATTTCATCTGAATCTAAAATACCTGAAAATTTCTACATTGTAAAAGAATTTTATGGGAGTTCTTCAAATAGTGATTTCTAAAAAGTGCATAATAATAACACTAAATTTTAACTTTGTAATCCTCTCACATTTCCATCTTCGGTGTCATCCTCTGGTCCACCTGTTGCTCCCCCTGGTTTTTCTGGAGTCGACATTACCCTCCTTCGTTTAGGAGTTCTGAAATCTGATGGAGAGCTGGTGGTTGCCTGTATTGATAGTACATTAGCTGCTGGGACAGGTGCCGTGGTTTGTTGGCCCTGGGCAGATTGCTGTACAGTGTCCTGGTCACCAGATGGTCCTGCTTGTTCTGGATTTTCCACTGATGGATGGTTTTCTTGGGATGAATTGGAATTTTCCTCCTCAGGGTTAGAAAGAATTTCCTAAAAATTTTAATTGTATATATGTTTGTTATTCAAAATATTTTATTCTTTTCCTCTTTTCATTTCTTTGACTTGCATTGATCTATTATTTGTTTTATATATGAGAGCTTTAGATTAGAACCTTGTTGAAGATTGACAGCAAAGATTTTATTTCTAATTAAAAATATATCTCCTAAATAAAAGAAAATAATTGACATTTTGTAGAATATTATAAAATCTCTTTATATGCAGGCATAGGTGATGATACCACATCTTGGTATGACGATCTTGAATCTTCCTCTTCACTAGATATAACTTCAGGTGATCTGTCCCCAGTATTGTCCACATTTTCCTCTCCAGGAACCTAAATCAATAGACATTATTTTCATTTAGTTACCAACTCTTCACTTCAGACATATTTATAGAGCATTTAATTTTATCTTTTGAAGTAAACTTTGAAGTTTTTCATTGTATTTAAATACATCATCCCTTCAATCTGTTCTAGTGTTCTATATGTGTACAGGAGTTCGCAATTTTATCAATAAAGTCAATAGAAATCACTCGATTGACCAAGCCATGCCGGATGAGCTATGCGTGAGCTATTGCGAACTCCTGTGGTACATGACGTAACTAATTACCTACAAGCAACTTACCACTGGCCTTACTACTGCCCTTGGCACACCTGATTCTTCAGGTATGCTGAACACAGGTAAAGGAGGAGCAGAGCTTAGATTAACCGAGGGTCTGTTATCACCCCCTCCACTCTGTCGCCTCCCGATGAAGAAACCCTCCAATGTCTGTTGATTTCTTGAGCTAGAAGGGGATGTCGGGGATCTCCGATTCTGTTGTGATACCCCGCCTCGAATAGGTGAACTTTGAACCGAGTCCATCGGGATCTGGGGAAGTATTGATGTGTTGGAATCTGTGGACATATCTTGATCGCTTCCATCGCTGGCAGCAAACATGGAGGGGCTTTATGATGGTTCCTTTGCGTTCACAAATACATCACTGTCCCATTAGTTCACGTTTTATATTTGTATTTGACCTACCTCTTGTGTTACATTCTTTTAGATACAGATGTAAACTTTTTTTAAGTTACTCGAATACTGCTAAAACAGCACTTGCTTTTTCATGTAATTTTGCTATTTTGATATCGTAAAATAACAATTTCTCGAACAAGATTTCATAATGTCAAATTTTGCGCCAACTTGGGCATCCATCTTGAATTCGGTAAAACTAGATATATGAAAACCCGGCACGTAAGAGTTTATTTTGTTAACAAGTGTATGGATGATGTCGGTATATTCCTAAGATATTAATTTAGATATGTCTTACGGACGAAACTTGATGATCTTAAGAGTTCTTAAGAAGGACATAGAATGATAGTTCTTTTGGGAATGTTCAAACTAGGACTGATTTAAAATATTTAAAATAGCTCAGTCTTATTTTTTAATATAAACACGCATTTTAAAGATTCATAATAACACATACAAATTCAATCAGAAATAAATATTCATGTAATTAAAAATTAATGACTGATAAAAAAAATACTTTATCGATTAACCCCCCCCCCCCAAGCTATCTCTGATGAAGAACTTTTGAAAAACATTATCCACAAAGTTAATGATTAACTATTAACACATGATTAAAGCCAGTAAGGATCATATTAGTAAAATGAAAAGATAAAATTGTAAAAGACGTAATAACGACTGAGTTAAAAGTCGTTTCGGAAGTCGTAAATTGTAAAGTGACTAAAGTCCAGAAAGTCAATACATGTATTGTCACTAATGAGAGTCATTATATATTTACTTTGAATAATGACTTTTCATCGAAAAATACTTTTTTTTTTGGGCAAAGTTAAATCTAATTTGACAATTTCGAGGCAGGGTCTTTCATTTCAATTCATTTTACTTCTATAACCCTTGACTTTACATCACATACTCATAAAATAATTATTTGAAAAATACCACTTGTAAGTGCTCGTGGACAGGATAATCCCTACCCTTCAATGTTTGTAATGGAAAGTTACATAAATTTGTCAATCATATGCAAATTCCCCAGTTGCATATTAAACTACTGCTTGGAAACCATCGCGCGTCGTTCATCTTTTCACATTGAACTATGGTAACTCTGCTAGTACTTTCCTGCTTTTACCACATTCTCAAGTGGATGCCGAGTCCGATCAAATTAAATGAGGATGTTTTATATAAAATATCTTTAACATTCATAATACAATTTGACTGTGTTTGAAGAAAGGAATTACACAAAAAAACAAACTTTTAATGCATTTTACATGTTTTATATTTTAATTCATAATGATGAAATAGGCATTTAAAGCAAAACATTACAATTTAAAAATAACTTATCATGCTTATAAAACCAACATGCTCAAGTCACTAAACACAGTTAAAATTGTGTCAGATCAAGTAAATAATGGTGGCTGGGTGATTCTACAATCCCTGTCTTCATTTCTAGCGTGCTCCTTCAACATGTCCATTATTTCACTTTGATATTCCTCTGGTGTGGGCTTATTTCCCGTTGCCCAGTAATAAATTTCCCAGTCATTACTTGGTTTGTTAATAAGTTTGTCGTATAACTCAACCTGGTGCTCTGTCATATCCCTTAAATATTTCGAAGCAAATGTACTTAAAAGAAGACCATTTTCAAGCATTCCTCTCTTTCTGCTCTGGTAGAGTAGTCGAGCTTTCCTCACTTCAATGTTTTCTCCATGTCGCTCTGCGTATTCCGGAACAGGTATAAATTCCGGCTGATCACTGTTTCCAGACGCTGAACTTGAATATCTTGGAAAGTTTCTGAAGCATCTTACGACAGACAGGTAATCTTAGGAGTCGAGGTAGATTCGACATTTCTATGTCTCTGGTACAACAAAGTTACGCAACCAACTTACGAAAGACAAATCCGAGGAGTTCCGAAAATTTTAACGGGCTTGGTTTTCTCTTTTATCATGCATCTCACAGTTTCCTATTTGATTTCTGAAGAAAAAAAATATTGAAAATGGACTAATATTTCAACATTTAGCAAATTTCAATGTATATTGTATGGACATGTAAGTTTTAAAAATAAAAAAGCTCTCAGGGTCGTAAATATGTAGCTTTACTTTTAACGATAGAACATTCTATCTAATAAAATAACACATTGTTACAGTAAGAATGAATTTATGTACATGTATATACAAATCAAATATTTTTTTATCTTTGAATTATAATTGTTTATTAATCTGTTAAACAATGCATGTATTTCATCTTTCTTCTCGGAAGATTTGCTTAATCTACGAGTCAATATGATGGATGTATGATGGGTTACAAAATGGCCTAAATGTTTTGCCATTGAAGAAGACAGAATTATATAATTATGTCTGATGAGAGAAATTTTCGGACTTACTATTATGATAAATTTGGAATTGGTGGAGTGGAGGAGAGAAAATCATTAGAGACTCTTCTAAAGGAAAAACCAATAAGTGTGGAAAAGCTAAGACAGTTTTGTCTGAGATTTGCAATGCCAGCAATGTACAGACATTATGTTTGGAAATTAGTTTTAGGTGAGTTCTTTTAGTAAGCTTGAATTACAAAAATTGATACCTTATAGATAATAATAGCTGTTATGATTTATGAATACATGTATATATATCAGAAAATATGTCAACAAGATACTGTATAGGTGAATAATTTCACGGGTTGTTATTTTCACGATTTTCTCTCATCTGACATGATCGCGGTTTCTTGAATTCGCGGAATTGATATATATAATAAAAGTTACCTCCCTTGTCTATATCCAGATTATCCATACCATAGCTAAATGTAAACGACATTAATCAGCGTTATGTCTTTATTTCACGATCAACAGGGTAGGTTTATATAAAATATTTAGATTTAATTAAAACAAATGCAGTTATTAAAGTTCTTCACTCTAAACGTCATATGACTTTCCTATAGATGCTCTTACGATGAGTGCATGTGCACCCAAGATCTTCAATACAAATACGCGGCGAAAAACCACTGGACGGAAATGAATATGTTTATGTAGTTTGACGAAATAATATCTTTCAACATCTTCAGTAAGTTCGATATTTATTTGAACGATTTTTTAAAACCAAAATGTCGATAAAAAAAACAATATGCATGATAATGCAGGTAACAAATACACGTGGTAACATTAGTAACGCACGGGTAATCAAAACCCATGGCCCACGTGTTTTGATTGATAAAACATGTCGTGTTGGCTATCAAAACAGCTTTTGAACAAACACAGGTTATTATCTGCTGATATGAATTAAAGTAAAGCGTGATAATTAAAATAATTGAATGACAAGTACTACTCGTAATTACTGAAATGGCCATGTAAGTTGCATGTAAATGCATATCAATCTATCATATTCTATTCTCAAATTTCCAGATAAAACATGGAGATTATTGAAATTTTATTCACTGTTTCTTGAATTCACGGATTTATTAACACCGTGAATATAGCGAATATTAACACCGCGAGTTATTTTCCCCCTATACAGTAGTGATCTTGTTGAATTGTCATCAGTATAATGTTAACAGTGCAATACTGAATAGCTTCTTAGACCTTTTGTCTTCTTCCTATTTCAGATGTTTTGTGTGCAAATTCAGACTCTCATGAATTTCTGATGCAGCAACGGAAACAAAAATACAATGACTTAAATCACGCTGTAAAGCTGTTACGATATGTTGATGAAAACACACCTGTAGGTAAAGTCTTCCTCAAAATGTACCTTGTGGAGTCTGGCCAGATTAAATTTGAGCAGTACAAGGTATATTATTATTGAACAGTTATTTATTACTCAATCAGGGTTCTCCCTTAGAATAGAAATAGCAGGGGGCATTGGGGATTCCTCCCTAAACGGGGGGATGAGGGGGAATACCTTGGGGGTAGGGGGTTATCTCATCAAAGGCAGGAAAATTTCCAGGCTCCTAGGTCTTGAGGACAACCCCTCTCTATGTACTTGTACATTGGTGCCTTCTTAATCTGGATTACAGGCCTTTAGATAGCTGACAAAAAAATAGGTACGTGTTAAAAAATCTTTTTCATACACCCATTTTTTTAAAAGTCTGATTTAAGAGATCCAAAGGCCTGTGATCTGGAAGCATTTTTTTTTATCCAAAAGGTCTCTTTAAGTTATCTGGATATTTCGTTAATAAGATTTACACGCATGCAAAATAACAATGTTTCAATATACACAATGTACATGCAGTTAATCGAATTTGTATAAGAATAATTTATTGTACAGTTACAGTTTGCAGACCTCCAATATATGAAATATACATTTTTTTTTTACACATTCGCTCGAGGTGGATTTTTTTTTTTTTTTAAAGAAGAACAGGACTTTTTATTCTATTTTGAAATTTTAATAAGATTTTCACTTTTGTACTACATTCTTAATGATTGATATGCTTTTTATTCAGTATGATTCAGAGTATGAGGATTTTGTTTCAATAGCAGCAACAATGGCAAATATTTGTGAAGATCTAACTGATGCCTACCTTATTTCTGTTGAATTTTACAAAATGTACAAGAAATCCAAAGATAGTAATTCCAATCTGGTAAGTTTTTCCACCACTTACATTATTATCGGGTATGTTTGAATAAACATGTATACTGGAATACTGCAAGTCACATTTTATTGCATGTAAATTTAAATACCTGTATAGATTAATGTGAACTTAATAAAAATGATTTTATTCAGTTTATCTATTAAAAAAATTGTTTAAATTTTCTAAAAGGTCCAGAAAACAACGCAGAGCCTCAAAACTGAGGATGGAGATGGTAAATTGTTTGACCATTTTCAGAAGCACTCCCTTTGGGATTCTCTCCCCTTACCAATGTGGTTTGACAGCTGTTTTGCTGAGGTTCTACCTGAAACATGCCTTGAAAGGTAATAAAAACCATTAATGACAGTCGCATCTGCTTAATTTCTTAACAAAAAATGACTTAAATGTATATAATAAATGTATGACTATTATATGTATTGTTATCACTTAGTAAAGGGTGCTTTCATATCTGACTTTTTCTGGGTCCTTGTACCTCACACAAGGACAGTGTATGGTTTTAAAGCATGTAACTAATTTTAAATTCCTAGTTCAGTCAGAGCGTTTCTTCAGCATTGAGATGTTTTTTTCAAGTTATATTGTCAAAATTTGTACATGTATTTTCCTTTGAAAATGTCAAATCAAATGCTGGCAAAATTAATAAAAAAAAAATGTATTAGTCAATTTTAAAAATTCAAATTGCAAATGAAAGTCAAAGAATTGTAAATTGTACTAGAAAATTGTTGAAAAGTTTTGTAAATGTATTTTGGACCACTCAGATATCTTCATTTGAGAAAAAAAAATTATGAAACAAAATTTGAACCACAAAGCAGAAAATAATATATTAATCCCCTGGCAAAGAGCATACATGTATCTATAAATCAAGGCAACATTTGACTTCGATCCTGATGCAAAATGACTATTATGTCATTTCCATTTCACACAGGTCAAACTAAAATAAACAAAAACTAAAACACCCAAGCCTGTTACTTTGTTCCTTCCAACTCCATTCCAAGGGGATAAAAATGGAATCCACACTGTAATATAGGGAAAAATTGAACCTTCATTTTCAGTAATGTACTTGATTATATTTAGCTCTTCTGAGCCCAAGGCTCAAAGAGCTAATGCTATGGCCATTTGTGTGGTGTGCGGTGTGCGTAAACTTTTTAGAATATGGGCCATAACTCAAGACCCCTTGGCCAATCAGTACCAAATTTGCCACAGGGTATCCTTGGCCCAAGGGCTACCATTTACACTAAAATAAGGGTTGGGACCCTTAAACAAGGGGAGATAATCAGGAAAACAAAACCAAAAGTACTGGTTGCTAAAAAATCTTCTCCATAACCACCAGGCAGATTTTCACCAAACTTACATACAAGGATCAAGATATGTCGAAGATTAAAATTTGCACGGGGAATTACCCTGGGGCAAAGGGCGTGGTCTCATGGTCACTTCAAAGTTGACCTAAATTTACAATTAATAAAAACGTGTATATTTTGCTTACTATAAGGACTAGGATCATCAATTCTTGTAAGTTGATGCATCTTACGACTTCACATCATGTTAACTCAAAAGTAGGTCACGGGGACCTTCTTTTTAAATTTGGGGGGATTTGTTTTCAAATTGATTTGAAGGCATATTTTGGACACTTTAAGGCCTATGATCATCAAACTTTGTCACTTGATGCATCTTGGGCCCTCAAACAATGTCAACTTAAAAGTAAGTCACCGTGTCCTACTTTTTGAACTCTATGACTTATCCTTTTAAAAACATTAAATCCCATTATTTCAGACACTGGGAGGTTTAGAATCATCAAATCTTGTACTTTGATGCATCTTGGAACCTTAAAACATATTTATGAAAAAGTAGGTCACTGTGACCTACTTTTTGAATTTTGCCGACATTTGTTTTCAAATGGTTTAAAACGCATATTTTGATTACCTTCAGACCTACGATCATCAAACTTGGTCAGTAGATGCATCTTGGGTCTTTGAAAATTGTCGACCAAAATGTAGGTCACGATGACCTTCTTTCAACATTTTATGGCTATATTTAAGTATCTTAGGTATTTATTGGCTTAGAATCATCAAACTTTGTGAGTCCATGCATATTTGGTTTTTCGGAGAATGACGACCTAAAAGTAGTCACGGTGACCTACTTTTGACATTTTATGGCTTTATTTAAGTATCTCCGGTACTTATTGGCTTAGAATCATCAAACTTTGTGAGTTGATGCATCTTGGGTTTTCGGAGAGTGACGACCAAAAGGTAGGTCATGGTGACCTACTTTTGAATTTTGTGACTATAATTAAGTATCTCAGGCACTTATTGGCTAAGAATCAGCAAACTTTTCAGTTGAGGCATCTTGGGTTTTCGGAGAATATCGACCAAACAATAGGTCCCAGTGACCTACTTTTGAATATCTCAGGTACGTATAAGCTTAGAATCAACAAACTTTGTCAGTTTAGGCACCTTGGGATTTCGGAGAACGTCGACCAAAAAGTAGGTCACTGTGACCTACTTTTGACATTTTATGGCTATATTTAATTATTTCAGGCTCTTATTGACTAAGAATCATCAAACTTTGTCAGTTGAGGCATCTTGGGTTTTCGGAGAATGTCAACCAAACAATAGGTCCCAGTGATCTAATTTTGAATATCTCAGGTACGTATAAGCTTAGAATCATCAAACTTTGTCAGTTTAGGCACCTTGGGTTTTCGGAGAACGTCGACCAAAAAGTAGGTCACTGTGACCTACTTTTGACATTTTATGGCTATATTTAATTATATCTGGTACTTATTGGCTTAGAATCATCAAATTTTGTCAGTTGAGGCATCTTAGGGTTTTCGGAGAATGTCGACCAAAAAGTAGGTCACAGTGACCTACTTTTGACATTTTATGGCTATATTTAAGTATCTCAGGCACTTATTGGCTAAGAATCATCACACTTTGTCAGTTGAGGCATCTTGGGTTTTCGGAGAATGTCGACCAAACAATAGGTCCCAGTGATCTAATTTTGAATATCTCAGGTACGTATAAGCTTAGAATCATCAAACTTTGTCAGTTTAGGCACCTTGGGTTTTCGGAGAACGTCGACCAAAAAGTAGGTCACTGTGACCTACTTTTGACATTTTATGGCTATATTTAATTATATCTGGTACTTATTGTCTCGGAATTATCAAACTTTGTCAGTTGAGGCATCTTAGGGTTTCATTGAATGTCCAACAAGAATTAGGTCACGGTGACCTAATTTTGAATATCTCAGGTACTTATTGGCTTAGAATCATCAAATTTTGTCAATTTAGGCATTATGGGTTTTTGAATAACGTCGACCAAAAAGTAGGTCACCGTGACCTACTTTTGACATTTGATGGCTATATTTAATTATCTCTGGTACTAATTGGCTTAGAATCGTCAAACTTTGTCAGATGATGCATTTTGGGTTTTCAGAGAATGTTGACCAAAAAGTAGGTCATGGTGACCTACTTTTGAATATCTAAGGTACTTATTTAATTAGAACCATCAGTCTTTGTCAATTAATGTATATTGAGTCCTCAGAAAATTTCAATCAAAAGGTAGGTCACTGTGACCTACTTATGGTATTTTATAATTATATTATAATATCTTCAGTCTTAACTGGCTAAATATTATCAAACTTTGTAAGTTGATGCATTTTGGGTCTTATGATTCTAATACAGTTGGAGGCTTCTAATAGATGTGATAGATTGTACAATTTATCAGAAGAGCGATTCAAGGCCCTTGGGCCTCTTGTTCAATTATCAGATAGTATATCCAAGAAATATTGTGAAAAGCCCATTTTTCCTCATCATAAGCATGACATATATAGCTGTTAAATGTAAGAATAGTATTAATATATTAATCATTAGATGGTTAATCTCTTTGCCAGAATCTGGGACAAGGTCATCGGAGGTGCCCACGGTATTGTGGTGTTTGTAGCGGTAGCTGTCTTTCTCACCTTCAAGCGACCACTTCTGAGCATGAAAAGTAAAACAGATATGATTCAATATCTAATGGAGGTTAGTTCTACTTTATTAATTAAAGCTGTTCCCCATTTAAACTAACCACTTTGTATAAGGACCCAAAGCTAGTTTGTCTGGAATTTTTATGAAAATCAGCCTATTTACATGCATTTAGTGTAAGATTTTTTCTATCCATTTTCTCCCTCAGCATTCCTCTGATATAATTCCTTCTAACTCGAGTGTTATTCATGTTCCCTGAAGTTGTCCATTTACTTGAGAATATTAGAAATTAATTAAACTCTGAAAAATTTGAAGGTGGAAGGCAATAGAAATTTAAAGAAACAAGGTTTTTCAAGGATGAAAGAGAAGAGTTGAAAAACAGCTAGTATCATCTTTAATGTTAAAATGAAAATGAAAAAAAAAATTACAAACAGGAAAAAATAATTCAAGCTGTTTCTCTATATTTATGTGTGTTAAGTTACTAGTAACTGTTTGGAAAATAAAAGGTTCTGTAGAATAAATAGAAACCATGCATGCATTAAAATTTAGATTGTTTCCCAGACTTAGAAATACATATAGGTTGTTAAATAAATATTTCCTTTCCTGGCCAATTACATGTAATAAACAGTGTAGATAATTGCATACAAATGTACATGTACATACCAGTAATTAATGAGCATGGATAGAGATGCAAGTTTTAAGTAACTGACTGAGTGTAATATTTTTCAGCTCCCAGAAGATTGTGGGGATATTATTGTGACAATGGCTATAGACCTGTGGAACAAACAACACTCATAAAGAGGAGAGAAATCAGAGAGAGAGAACTCACAGATGACAAGGACGGGATGCCATAGAGTCATTATTGTAAAATCAACATTGCAAAGTGCAGTGTTCAACTTTGTTAAGTACACAGCTCATAGAGATAAAGTAACTGAAAAATGGAGAACACAATATCTGTTGAATAATTGAATTACTGATAAAATTTTCAGAAGAAGTGATATATGTATATTAATCTAGTTTACATTAAAAATTTTCCTGTTAGATAAGCATGAAGATTAAAACAAGTATTAATATTGAAATACTCAAACCACTGCGTTTGATTTGATTGTCAATTTCTCTAATGTGTAAGGAAATTATTTGAGAGTTTTGTGGTATACAGTTACAAAGTCTGATAGCATCAAATAAAAAACATGTTAGAATTCGCTTAATATAAAAAGAATATATTTGGAATAGAATTGAATATCATGAAGTAGGAAAAATATCCATACGATGGTATTTTCATTTTAAGAAATTAAATCTTATTTTAATCCTTGCTTGTCTTTACATAAACAACTGTTAAAAGTTAAGTTTTCCGAAATAAAAATAGTGAAAATCTAATAGATTTCTGATTTTATTTGTGATTTGTAAACACATTGCACAGATTTCTATTATGTGCTGAAAAGTGTTGAAACAAACAAATATTTATGACCTTGACCTTTCGAACTCAAATTTATAGGGGTTTTTCTTAGGTAATACGGAGTTGTGTGAAATTCAATTACAAAAGCTCGAAAACTCAAGATATCACGCGGAAACGAACGTGCTACAGACGGACTGAAATACAGACGGACGGACAGACAGACCTAGCTGCAATAATGTAGCCCTTTACCCCGCTTTGTTTTTTTTTTTGGGGGGGGGGGGGAGGCTCTCCAGAAAACATCAGTTTAAAAAATCGGAGAGGGTTACATTATTGCAGGCAAGACAGACCGAAATAATATCCCCCAATTTCAGTAAAGCGGGGGGACAATAAACATTTGATCTTATTTATCTTATTGGAATTCCAACATATTCTTGGAAGACTTGGTTTCCGAAAACTCCACTTTGTCAATCAAAAATGTTGTAAAGGACTTCAAATTCAGTTTAATTAAAAATTAATTTCTTTATTGGGTGATTTTTATCATATTACGCAAAAAATACATTCATTGTTTTAAATTTTTAAATTTCTTGCGTGATCCTATATGGAGAACAATCACATCAATGGACCATTGCAGCATTTTATATTTTCAGACAGTCGCACAATTCGTAATATTCAAGAATTCGTTTGAAAAAGATCCACCCAAGCGTGCACCTATTACACAACTTGTTCTACATGTTATCAATGGTTTTACAGATCTCGATCTCGATTCGATAAATTTGTTCCAAGGAAGTAAAACCCGACAAGGAATACTGTCAGTAATGTACAGATATGTCGACCAGTGCTAGTAATTCACAATTTCTCGTGGACAAAGTTGAATATTCGCCCAAATCTTTTTACGAAAGTTTCAGTAATCACTTGCCCAGGTTGGTTCAGGTCACACGGGGTTACTATGGGGAGGAACAGGTGCAAACCTATGAACGAGGACAGGTGAGATTTTCCCAGGAAGTACTTTTTTTACGTTGTCAATGTGCAATGTACGTTGATAATGCGTTTTAACTATTATTTTTTATCAGTGCATATTGGGTAGATTTGATATCTGTAGTATCAAAGGTGCATGGACACAGATTTGGAGTTAAAATTTTCTGTATAATATCACGACTTATATATTTTAATAGCATTTTACACAAAAATATATTATTCTCATTTCATCTAAAAGTAATTGAAACTTGAAAATTTTAGATAGGTTTGAAAGTGATTACGGTTTGATTGACACATCCTTACACTTATTGTAAATTTAATTCTTAATACAGTACTTAGGAAAATTGGCAATGTTGTTGTGTATTAATGGAAATTAATAAGACTTCAATCCAGAAAAATAATTATATTCAGAGTAGAAATGTTAGAAAGCAAAACCCTTTTGAAAGTATCGCCATTCCGCGCTTAGTGTTGTGTACAGAGTTTAGCAAATTGAACACACCCGTGAAACGTACACAGTTTTTTTTAAACAGGGCACGAGCTCTGTTATTGTTGATGTTTACGATTCACCGGGAGCGTTCAATTGTTAAAGTCTGCTCACCAAAACTGCAATGAACTGACAATATACTGTGTGTGTGTTTTGCTTTCGAACATTTCTACTCTGAATTTTC
Source organism: Saccostrea cuccullata (assembly GCF_032062105.1). Lineage (NCBI taxonomy): Eukaryota > Metazoa > Mollusca > Bivalvia > Ostreida > Ostreidae > Saccostrea > Saccostrea cuccullata. The sequence continues at coordinate 17,752 of NW_026931465.1, forward strand.
TGGATTAAAGTGTTAATATTTTTCATTTATACACAACAAGATTGCACTTTTCCTAAGTATTAAGAATAGAATTAAAATTTGTGAAAGTGCAAGGACGTGTCATTCGAACCCGTCTAAAAATTTGAAGTTTTGATAACTTTTAGATGAAATAAGATTTTTAATATATTTTTGTGTGAAATGCTATTAAAATGTATAGGTCGTAATATACAGAAAATATTAACTTCAAATCTGTGTCCATGCACCTTTAACCCTTAAAGTTAAGAATTGTCTTAACATTGATTTTGATTTTTTTTTTGTATTCATTATCCATAATGCACACCGCACGTATACTGCAAAATTATGAAATAATCGTGTTCACAGTGAAAGTTAATAACCTTTCTATTTACCTTAAATGGAAATTGTGTTGTATGTTGTGTCGGTCATCATTTAAGTAGACACTTAATATACCTCCGGAATAATTCTTTAACCCATAGTAATTATAATATTGTTGATTAATAATTTATTCCAGAATCAAGTGCCTGCGGATCACTGGGATATATTGATAATTCAGTAGTAAAAATTGCTCTATCATTTTTTTAAATTTGTATTGCCATGCTGTTGCATTATAATTTAAAAGAGTCTTAGTTCGATCTAGAAAATAGAGAACTTTGTTGTTAAGTAACATTAAAAAAAATGTTTTCATATACATGTATAATTTTACCGGTATAATTTTCAGTTTTGAAAGCAGGAAAATATGCCTCGTAATTGAAAGCATTTTAAAACTGTAATACGATATTTTTATCATTTTTCAACTTCATGCATTCATTTATTTGTAATAAAACGCACTAAAATTAACAAACTTTACATGTACATTTCCTCATTTTAAATAGCAGTGCTTTATAAATGTTATATTACTTCTCATTGGTTGTAGTTCACGATAATATGAACCATTTCATAATAAGATCTGAGAACTCACGTTACGAAAGTTGACATATACCGTAAGTGCATGGCAATGATGGAGCAAGAGTGACGTGCTTGATAGTGCCCACCGGTAATCTCTCTCTCTCTCTCTCTCTCTCTCTCGAGAGAGAGAGAGAGAGAGAGAGAGAGAGAGAGAGTGAGTGAGAGTTTTCGAAGTGTTTGCAAACATTGCAGCAGGCAAACATATTTCCCTTCAGCGTATCATGTAATTTCTAAAATCAATATTAGTTATATACATGTAATTATAGAACGAAATAAGAGTATTTATAAAATGGTTTGAATTATTTCAAAAGATTGCATGGATGAATTTGCAAAAAATGTCATAAAAAGGTGCATAAAAAAATTAAGGTTTGGGGTCTAAATATATTGTAAATAAAGTCCCTTTATGTCCTTATCCGCATTTAATTGTTCAAAAACATTCTGGAAACCCTCTTTATTTTGATTTTCATTTAGGAGATAAAAAAGACAATGGAGATTTGGGGTTTGAAAAATAGTCTTTCAAAGGTACTTCATAGAACCCATCTCTCTATAATGAACAATTTTTAACACAATGCTAATACTAGTACTGCTTGATTTGTTTTCAGAAGAAATAATCTACTAGCTTGATTGTCCCTTCATAAGTTGAAGGAATTTAAAATAGGTCCTGAAAGTTATTTCTCTGTTACACTAAATGTTAACGTGTATTGTTTCTGAATATGATAATTATTAAAATATATACCTAAGTCACGTGCATACATGCATAAGTAGTTCTGATAATTTGTCACATAGGCGTCGGAAGCAAATTAAAAGGGGGGGCTAATTGAAAGGGGGGGGGGCTAAACCAACAAAAAAGGCCCCAATTTTCAATACATGTACATAGAAAATGTATATCTTTGCCAAAAAAAAAAAAAGTGGGGGGGGGCCCAACCCCCTCGGTTCCGACGCCTATGTGTCAAATAAAGTCACTGTCGCAAAATCACGGCAAAATTTACGATCCCCTCGTTAGAGAGAGCCATAAGTGACCCAAAACCAAGGCTAGAGACGATGCAGACAAGTAATTCGTCGGATTTCTTCAGACCAGATCTGACTTTTGAAATTACTTAAAAAAGTAAAGAGGCAATTAATGCACATGCGGTATTTTTTTCTACATAGATTAAGATTAAAAAAAAAAAACACGTCTAAATCAATTGTGGCCAAAAATTAGAAAATTTCCTTTAATATCCAACATCTGACTAAACCCTGTCATCTGTTCTAAACAACTGTTGCAGATAAACATAAAAACACACTGACTGTGGGCAAAAGGTTAATAATAAGATATGGGGATGGGGATAACGAACAGTATTCAAGCTCAAAAGCCCATTAAACAATACCAAATAAGAGCAAACACCGATCTCTAAAACATCAGGAGTGGGATCAGGTGCCATGGAAGAGTGAGCATCCCCTGTCGACTGGTCACACCCGCCATTTGCTCCACTGCTCCTTATCATGTTCGGGAAAATAAGGAAAAATATGTAGGCAATTCTGCACTGAATAAAAATAACTATCAAAATTCTCTAAGAAGAGTCGTAAAATTTATGTCCACACAATCACTTAAAAGTAATTTTACTAGATAGATTTCCTAGATGACATTAGTAAATCTAGAATTTATAAGTAACCTTTACTAGGTTAGAAGGTATCTATATGACCCCAGCTCCACGTGACACCTATAACTCACTATCTTAGCCAGTAGACAGAGTGATTACAAATCTCGCCGAACGCTCTGCTAGACTTACTTTTTAAATTATCTAGGTATTTTTTTCAGTGAGTGTGTAAATAATGACATAACAATCAATATGAAAAAGGTCAGCCAGCATTTGACTTAATGAAAAATTGTATTTGCTGACAAGGTCATTATATCGACCATAAATTTTAAGAAATGATGACCTGAGAAATGAGACTGCTAATATGCTTGCTTCATCAACTTGTTTGACAATAACTTACCTCGTTTTAGAAATTGCTCATACGCAGAACAAGCTTTTCCGTATCGAAGCAACTTAGAGATATAAACCCCATGTGCAGATGACAAGGGTGTATTGCCGCATATGTACTAGAAGTTGAGGAGTGAAAGTTAATTATAAAAGTAATCACGTTTATCATACAGCTTTGTTGTAAGATAACCTTTAACTTCTTTTTCTAGTAAAATATTCAAATATGAAACAAATTTGTCGATCAGCCTTTGTGGTACCTTTTATTTAAGCGCACCTGGATATATCTTGTCGACATAAGAATAGAAATTACCATTGTTAATTGCCAATACGTCGACTATATATCAGGTCTCTATTTTGAGTTGAAGGTCACAGCAAGTATTTTATTCTTTTAACATAAATGATTGTAAATGAATTCTGCTTCGTGTGAATTCAAAAAAAGGTCTGCTTTTAACGGGGAGAAATTGGTACCCATGGGAATTCCAATAGATTGTTGGAAGACCTTGTCTAATCTATTACGCTTGTAGAGTACTATGACATCCTACTATGACGAGTAGGATTTCTCCCATAGCCAGCTTTCTCCCCATCCTACTCCTCCCGAGGGGAAATCTCACACCAGAGCCAAATTTATCCCCTCTTTCTTTCTCATAGTAGAATTTCCCCCTTCTTATAGAGTCAATATAAACCATTCTTGTTTAAAATTAACGACAAACTGATTTTTAAAAAGTAAATGAGTTTTTTTCTTACTTATGTAGTAAAAATTTTCTAAGGATAAATTTCAAATCATGGAGTCTCAACCCAAATGTTTATTTATTATTCTTTTTTTTAACAAATGCACATGTAAATATCCTCATCAGATTCGATGTTTTAACAAAAATTAGTCCAATATCTTCCTTCGTTTAGTAAAAATAAACATTGCCAAAAATCCTTAAAAATTGAAAAGCTCGTTATTCCTTTTAAAAAACAAGATGTGTTTGTGAAACACTGATGCCCCCGTATGGCAACATAGTGAAGATTAAACTTTTCTTAGATGCAATTTAATATATTGGTACTCAAAGTAGGGTCTCCTTACTGGAAATACAATAGTAAAACATGAAAGCCCTATCACCATCTGTTCCCAAGTTATGGACAGGCTAAAGTTTTTTTTTTTTTCATAAGTACAGAAATCTTCAAGATCAAGGTCAGAAGGTCAAGGTTCTTGGTATCCAATGAAAGGTCTTTCCACAAAGATCACATGTTTGAATTATGGAAGCCCTAGACCTTAAACCATTCAAAAGTTATGGCCAAGGTTAAAAAGATTTTAATAGTACGTTAAACTCGAAGATCAAGTTCAGAAGGTCAAGGTTATTGGTATTGAATGAAATGTCTTGTCTGAAGAATTACACACATATGAAGTATGAAAGCCCTAGCCCTTACTCTTCAAAAGTTATTGCCTAGGTTAATGTTTTTTCATAAGTCTTGAAATCTCAAAGGTCAAGGTCAAAGGGTCAAGGTTATTGGTATCCAATAAATGCATCTTGCTACAAAGAATACATATGTGAAGTATGGAGGCTCCATCCCTAACCTTTCAAAAGTTATGACCAAGGTTAAGATTTTTAAAAGTAAGTCAAACTCTAAGGACAGGGTCAAGGGTCATAGGTCTTGATATCAAATGAAAAGTCTTATCACAAGCATTAAATATATAAAGTATGAAATCACTAGCTTTTACCCTGAAAAAGATATGGTCAAGGTTTATTTTTTAAAAGTAGGTCAAACTCCAAGGTCAAAGGGTCAAAGCTCTTGGTATCCACTGAAGCGTCTTTTTACAAGGATTACATATTTGAAGTATGAAAGCTCTAGCCCTTACCGTTGAAAAGTTATTGCCATGGTTAAAGTTTTTTCATAAGTACGTAAATCTCCAAGGTCAAGGTCAAAAGTTCAAGGTTGGTGGTATCCAGTAAAAGGTCTTGCCACAAAGAATATATATGTGAAGTCTAAATGTCCTGGTATCTACTGTTCAAAAGTTATGAGCAAAGTAATAATTTGAATTTTTTTGTTAAAAGTGGGTCAAATTCCAATGTCAAAAGGTCAAATTTGGTGGTACCCAAAGAAAGGTCTTGTCACAAGGAATACACATGTGAAATATGAAATTCACAGCTCCACTAAATCAAAAGTTATGGACAAGGTTAAAGTTTTTCGGAAAAACAAACAAACAGAGAGACAGACAGACAGAAAGACAGACAGACAGACGGACACGATAAAAACTATATACCTCCGAAACTTCGTTTACGGGGGCATTTTACGGGGGCATAATTATTGAAGCGGAATAAAATGCACATTCGATTTTTAACTCATCAAGATACACCCCATACCAAAAATCAGCTCAATATCTTCAAACATTTAGGAAAAAAGTGCAGAAAACCACTTGAGACAGACAGAAGGACAGCTAGACAGAAAGACGGACGCACAGACGAAGAGTAGACCTACATGTATAGTCCCCCTGGTTTCATCGATTTATTTGATCTAAAAAAATGGTTTGACAAGTTGCTGGGGAAAATGAAATTTAAAAATTTTCATTTTTCATTCTTCGTAAACGTATGTTCAATACATCTGCTCACCATTTTAAAGAAGGGACGCTATCTTGTAACAATGCACCACCCCCTCCTCTCAAAAACCTAAGCAGCAATTATACTGTATTTATTGGGGGGGGGGATTGGCTCTGGGAGAAATCGCACTCTATAACTACTACAGAGAGTAGGATTCCCCCCGCAAAATTGACTCTGGTGTGGGATTTCCGTAGGGGAAATCCTACTCTAGAGCCAGTTTTTCTGTGGGGGGGGATCCTACTCTAGAGCCAGTTTTCCGGGGGAAAGATTTTAGTGGGAATGCCTACTCTACAAGACCGGTTCATAAAAGTAAGCTTTTTTGAAGATGCAGAATTACTAGTATCTTGATACAATAAGGACACAATTGCTTTTATCCAAGAAGGGTCATTATCTAGTCTTGACAAGGTTCTGATTTAATTAGACTGTGTTGATTTCAGAAACTGTTCATACGAAGGTTCGGTTCCCAAGAGAGGGTTGTGGCTACCGTACTGAACGGGCCCCGGTCTCTGATCCACAAAAAGATCAGCATACCAGTGGAATACAACGCTACCTTCTGTTTAATTTCTAATAAGAAAGGTAAAATTGAACTACCTTTTTGAAAAAAAAATTTAGGACGATTTTACCCTTACTTTGGACTTTCAGTAGGGCGTGCCTTTCTCTGCGCTTCGTAATGGCAAATACTAGTAGATTCTCATTTGTTACGAAATTAATAACATCAGGAACTTAAAATTGTTGTTGATAACGATGAGACGACTTATGCCCCACCCTCTGTGCCGTGAGAGAACTTTTAATTGGCTACTGTATTTACTACATCAGTTGACATTCGGCCGCATTTCTATCATATGTATATTTCAACAGTGAAGGGAAGCTGTGTAAATTTCAGAAGATAATTAGGTAACGTCGAGAATGCCGCGCCTTACTGAAAATCCAAGCTAGGCGTGTAATGGTCCTAAGTTCGTGTTATATTTCACAATTATTCAGATTTAACAGATTTAAAATTTGCAAATTTCGGAAAGTGAGGCAGGTCAAAATTTTACCCTGACAGTCCAAGGAATTGTGAGTATATAAAAAATGGGGAGTATCATATAAATATTTGATATTATCCATTACATACAAATCATACTGTTTATCAAGTCTTGACAGGTACTCAGTAATCGGTATATATAATTTATTTCAGGTGCCACATGTAAGAAATACAAACTGCATAGAGTACTTTCCAAGAATAACGATAAACTGCCCATTGACGTCCTTTTTATTCCGGATATGACATCAGAACCTCCTGGATCTAACTGGTTGACGAGCCCCACGGACCAACTGGTCCTGCGTCTGACTCGACGATACCGGGATACGTTTCTGCTTGGCCACGATTTATCAGGAGGTGCATTTAAGAATAATGGTGCACGATATAATTGCTCCAAATTTGTAGTCAAGCAATTTCTTTTTTTATAAAATCTAGTATTAGATTATTGACAAACAAGTTGATGAAACAAAGAATAATAGCAGTCTCGTTTAAAGTCATTATTTCGTAAGTTTTATGGTCGATACAATGACTTTGTAAGCAAATATTGTACAATTTAACATTGAGTGAAATGTTTTTCATACGAATTGTTTGGCCATTATTTACACACTGAATTGACAACGGATTTTTCCGTTATTTGCCGATCATGACAAGGAGCACACGGCAGGTGTGACCGGTGGGCAGGTGATGCTCACTCATCCATGGCACCTGACCCCACCTCTGATGTTTTGTTTGGAGGTCCGTGTTTGCTCTGCTCCTATTTTGCAATGTTTTATGGACTTTTGAGCTTGGATACTGTTCGTTATCTCCATATATTTTATTCTTGAAAAAATGTCGGAGCATACAAAGTTAGACCCAACCATGAGAAAAGTAACATAGTTAATTTCCCTTTTCAGACAGAGTAACCTCCATTATCCAGAAGCTTCCCGTGTACCTTACAGAAATGAGAATATCGTTAGTGGTGGGAAGAACGGGCTACGAAAAACAGGAATGGGACAATTATACCCACAACTTAAGTGAAATTTGTGACACACAAATAAATTGTGACAATTATTTTGGAAATCCGGGTATACTTGTTTGGTTAACTATATATAAATTTTCATGAAAACCTTACTTTTGTTTTTATAATTAAAAAAATTAAAAGAATTCAAAATAATTTAGATGTGTAATTTTGACTTATATAACAGTATCTAGCTATTTCAAATCAATACTTATACTTTAATTCGTCTAGACATTGCTCTTTATGACAACGACTCGGAGGACTTCGATGCAACAGTTCGGGTACCAAACGTATACTGTGCACTACATGACTGTCTCAGTGAAACCAATGTATACCAGACTCTTCATGGCTTAAAACCCGATTCCAGTCCAACCGAGGAAAAATGCAACACCTATGAAGTTATATCTAACTGTGTCAGAGAGAAAGAAATCAAGGTGCCACCTAAAATTCCTCCCAAACCCAACACAAAAAAATCTCTGCCAATTCCAAAAGAACAAACTGCTCAAAAACCGATTGCAGACGTCTCAAAAGATGACGTCAGACCTCTTGTTCCTCGACGAAGCGACACAGCGGCCAAGGGAAAGGTACAGCGACATATTTCTACTTCGACGAAAGCTAAAATCACCACTCCCTGTAATGTCAGCATTGATGAGAAGGATGGAACCACTCCGAAATCAGAAGAAACGCCAAAATTACACCCCAGAGATGGCGACTCTAGAGGAAAGAATGTCAGGGGCTATCCGCGTGTAAAAAATACAAGAGTAAATGTGAAGGGGATGAGTTTGAATGATGTGTGTGAATTGTTAAAAGAACTGGGACTAGAAAAGTATGCTCCCGTATTCAAGGAACAGTGGATAGATGGTGCAATATTAAGCGAACTTAGTACGGATATTTTACATCAGGAATGTGGTATGGGCAAAATTGAAGCTGTAAGGCTAATGTCGTTTGTTCAAAAAGGGCATATACCAAGATAGAAATATACTGAACTTATTGTACAGAAAAAATGTATTATTTTGAAAATCTATTCTTGAAAAGGTGAACAATTATGAGGAAGAGCTGGTTCTTCCTGGTAATACTAGTAAATTAGAATACGAGCACGAGTCAAACACATTATGTACAGTTTTCAAGGCCAATCAAAGGTTCCTGAAAATATTATTATGATATGTACTTTTAATATCAACCGCTTGACTTTCAATGCATGGTCATACATTCGATCTATTTTCCCCACTTCCGGTCCTGGTACGTATGTGGGCATGCAACACACTTTGAAAAATTAAGCACTTTGAAAATTTATTTCAAAGTGCGTTAAAATTGTCGCACAGACGGACATCCCGATCACAATACTAGTATACTTCCATGCTTTTCAAGCAATGATAACGTACTCTTCAAGAAAGAGACGCATAAAGTAGAATTTTATTGACACATTGCACATAAAGATTATTTAGTAAAATGCTGTTACTGTATTGATAATCACAGGTATACTCGTGGACAGCCCCCCCCCCCCCCATATACACCCAAGGTCAAAATAATTTTTGATGGTGGGAGGGGTATATGCAGGCACGTAGCATCGTTTCTAAAAGTAGGGGGGGCAGACAATTTTTTTTTACTTCTGACGTGCAAAAAAAAAATTGCCCAAACTCGAAAATCCTATATCGTGTGGGTAAAGGGGGGGGGGGGGGTTACAGGCCAACTTTTTTCAGATGCCGACTTCTTTCAGTACCAATTTCTTGCACACAATACTGCATTTCCCTTATATTACTTTACCGTAGTATTAACGGGGGGGGGGGGGGGCAACCATCTTTTAAATGGACAATATTTTCAATAGTAAATGTAATGTTGGGAAAAAAGTGTTGCTACGTGCCTGATATGGGGGTATCCTGTCCACAAGTACCTGTGATTTTGCCAAATGCTTACTCAATCCAGAAAATGTCAGATATAAAAATCGGAGAGGGCTACATTATTGCAGCTAGGTTTAAATCTGCCGATTTACATGTAGATAACTGGCAGAAACAGACTGCCGTTGCTTTGCAAGAATGTGATTATCAAAGTTTGAAACGAGCCGTAGGCGCATTTGCTGCAGGATGCTGTAATTGCATCTGAAATTTGCTTCCCATAACTGTTGAAATATTAGATACGCGAATGTCCAGTGGATGCTGCAAAATTGAAAAAGCATGTGCAGGTAGAACATTTTAGACCTAGAGTACCTTTTCCATCAAAGTCCTTTAAATATGAATATGTAATATCGTTTTTCATATCATTACACTACCACCACCAAATCTTTCAACGTCCCAGAGGCAGTTTTCTGCCTTAATACGTTCATTACGAAGCACTGTTAAACTTATGGCAGGGTTTACGATAAACATTCTGGACCAGTAGCCAAGCAAACATGTTTAGCGGTGTTGCTGTGGTCAAACTCTGTTGATCTGAAGTTGATTTCAAAAGAGAAAGCTTTAATTTCTCTCCGCACCCCATCCGCGCGACCTGGGCTCGAGGTTTGAGCTCTGTTTTTAACATCTCGACCATGAGATGGTTTTTGTAATGGTAAAACAATAGCATGAATAATGAATAGTCCTCTTGAAATAATTCCAGCATTCCGTAGTCAACTGCAGATGCTCTTGTTAGATGTTCTGTGCAGTTCAGGGATAGGTAATGCTGTAGATAATGTCATTGTGAAACATTGAAATTTACGTAATCCTTTGAAGCGATCTTGCGCTGTTGATATCACACGTGGTCTGTCATATTTTTGCGAACATTGGTTGTTCCTTGTTAAAGGTATGTTTTATGGGTTAGATATGGTGCTGTGCGTAACATAAACCTCTTGCAATTGTTGAATGTGGTACAAGGATTTTTAATTTTTAAGGACCATGACCAAAAGTGGATTTTCACCCACAACTTAGGGATCAAATCCTTCCTCCATGACTCTAGAGCTCTGACCACTGTGTCAAGCAGGTGACCTCTACTTGCCAGCTATACTGTCTGACTTATGGCCATTAATCAGTAAGGGATTTTTCCTTGGGGACAAATAAGTGGACAGGGGACTTCCTCCCAAGTATTGGTCCATCTGCATCCTGCAGTGGATTTTAATCCACAATGTAAGGATCATCTCTAACCATGTCACTGACCTTTGTGGGCAACCCTTTATATATATATCAAATTTAAGCAAAATAGTATATTACAGTTCCTTAATTCCTGGTGTGTAATATTATCAGTTTTGATTTTATAGTACATGTGTATTCACAAACAAAACATTTTCAAAATTTACTGTCAAATACATACATTTTTGATCAAAAATACAACCATTTCTTATGATTTTGAAATAAATTCCTACATCTTTTTTCTGTTTTTGTTTTGAAAGAAATAAGTTCTTTGCATCACATTGTATATCCAGTATATCCAGTTCCACTGGTCCCGTCATTCTGGATTTTTAACCATTAATTGTATAAGAGCAGACACCACATGGACATTCAGACTATTACCCAAAGTCCTATACAGCTGAATTCGAGATAAATCCTCAGGAAAGTCTACAATGGAAAAAAAATCAATCCTTTTATAAAACACAAATTTACATCATAATTCCAGCTACAGCTACTGGTATTTTGAGCCTTTTTTGAACTTTTAACTCATGTGAGCTAAAAATCTAGCATTTAAGTAAACACTAACAGATACTAGTAAACAAAGAGGAATCAATGACCCTGGTAATTAATTTGGCAAAAACTGTTTGTTATAACCATCATCAGCTTACCATAGGTGGATGGAAAGCATAGGAAGTTGGCAATCTCTCTAGGAGTGAAGTATCGCAGTTGTAACCGTGACAACACTTCATAATCCTCATCTGACCAATCATCTCTATTCTTCAGTTCTTGAGTTCTATCTTTTAATTCACTGGCTTTTTCCATATTCTAGTATATAAGAAATATTTTCATACTAAGAGTGTATTAATATATCTATGAAAGGATAAACCTTGGTAGAAAGGAGATCATATTAGTTTACATGACAATGTAATTAAAATTAATTGACACAATAAGAGCAACTGTAATTGTCATTTTTATGTATGTCATGCACATGTAAGAGCTGAAACGATATATGGTTTGAAAAACTACCAAACAATATAAATACTTACAGAAATATTTGTAGACATTTGGAAAATGGAGCCTGCCCCTTCCATAAAGTGACCATATCTAGAATAAATAGAAACCAAAAAATATATAATACACATGTACTGAAAAAGGAAATTTATATTATCTCCGACCAATATATGTGAAAGCTTTATAACCTTTTAGTGAAGCAAGTTGTCTTTAGTAAACAAGGAAACACAATGTCCATGACGAGAAACCTCTTCAGTTCTTTTTTGGTCAACAAAAAGGAATCAAAATACTCAGGAGGTTTGTTCTCTAAAAAATTCAACACAGGGCAGCAGTCAGGATAAGGACTGGAGTCATCCTCTGTTATCTGTCTCATGTTATGCCCCGCTGTCTGTAGGCACTGCTCTCGACAGATTGGACATGTCATAGCAATGTTTCCCTGAGAAGAATCATTAGGCATATTTTCTGTATGTCTGTCCTCAGTTTTGCTAGAATGTTCCACATCTGTTTTTTCAGTCTGACACTCATTTTCACTTGAGGATTGAAATGTACTACTTTTCCCTGGGACATACTTTAAGTAATTTTCCTCTGGCAGTTTAGTCAGAATCTTCAAAAAAGAATTTCAAATTTAAATCAATCTTTTTTTATAAATTTGCTGTAGAGTACTGTAAATTCAATACACATGTAGTATAAAAATAAAACAAAATACCTCTGCTGAAGTTTCGAAAGAAAACTTTAAAGATTCTCTTTTAGCTATGAGGTAATATCGTAGTCTTGAATTCGGAATGCCAAACTGGAGTGGTGAAAGCAAAAACTCCTGCATAGAAGTCATATGTAATAATTAATAACAAATAATGCTTAAAAACAAGATAAATGAAAATAATGTAACAAAGCTGAGTTTAAGTATCATTTCTTTTTCTTCAGAAAATTAAATACCTGATAGGCAAAGTTGCATTCCCTTAATGTTTCACGTAACTTAAGGCAAGTGTCAGATTCTTCAAAGCCTTTCACATTTTCAATGAGGATGTACTTTGGACAGTTATTTAACCTAGTACATTTAATAAACTGAATTTAGTATCCACATGCAATTAAAAATTTAAAAAATTTATTTCTAGGACAATAGCATCTTCGCTAGCCAAGGGTTTCCGATCTGAAATCTACTCTACAAGAGTAGATTTCGGATCAGAAACCCTTGGCTAGCGAAGATGGGACAATAGGACAATTTTCAACAAAAAATCAGATTCATCCAGGAAAGAAAGTACTATAATTGCAGAAAATTGTGTGGAAATAATTTATATTCCTCATTTTGGAAGGAGGTAGTATATGGTAAAGTTGAACTTCAGTATCTCGAACACGGATATCTCGAATACCATGGATATATCCTCGAACACGGATATCTAGAATACCATGGATATATCCTCGAACACAGATATCTAGAATACCATGGATATATCCTCAAACACGGATATGAATACCATGGATATGTCAAAATGACTGGGAAGTCCTAACCACATATTTATTAAGTATTTTACCCTTGATATCTCAAGCTCTTGGATATCTCAAAGTTTTTTCTGGTCCTATCAAGTTTGACCATTAGTATAACGAGATACAAAAACGTGTACAACTAAACTTTGCAATAATTAACACAGCCACTAATACCTTGGAAGTAAGGACAACAGATGAAGGAAAGAGCTGGTTCTGATGTCATTGGCGTCCAGTTTCTTACCAACTCTAGTGAATGGTTGACAAGGGGGACTCATCAAAATCATATCTATCTTCATCTCATCAAGCTTTTTGGCAGATAGTGACTGAAGGAAGTACATGTGAATAATAAAAAAAATATCAATATATATATAGACATATTGCAAAATTTCTAAATCTATTTTTAAAAAGTTCCAAGCAAAATCTAGAGGTACTGTGAACAATGAGCTCACTTAATGATACCCCCGCCTCCCATATGTCAACGTTTTGTTGTGGAAAACCCAAAATATGTTTGATCAAAAAGTAAAACAGGAGGTGCACAATGGCAATATGTAATAAAGATTCTGTGAAAGTTTCATCAAATTTCATTCAGTGGTATGAGAGAAGTTGTGGATAAGAGATGGGTACCCCAAAGCATAAAAGATGGACAAACATACCCTTTAGCTTTTCAAGCCGGGGGGGGGGGATATAATAAACATTGATTTTTAGCTCTACTGGTCAGAGACCAGAAGAGCTTATGCGATATATGCGTCCGGCGTCCGTCCGTCTGTCTGTCTGTCCGTCTGTCTGTAAACAATTTTTAAAAACGCTACTCCTCCTACAATTTTAGTCTGATTTCAATATTACTTGGCACACAAGTAGACTACACTAAGATACATAGAATAGTGCATCGGTTTTTGATTTTGATGAACGGTGTTGCCATGGTTACTAAAAATAGAATTTTCTGTGAAATTCCTTTAAAACGCTATTCCTTCTACAATTTTGGTCTGATTTCAATATAACTTGGCACACAAGTAGACTACACTAAGATACATAGAATAATGCATCGGTTTTTGATTTCGATGAATGGTGTTGCCATGGTTACTAAAAATAGAATTTTCTGTGAAATTCCTTTAAAACGCTATTCCTTCTACAATTTTGGTCTGATTTAAATATAACTTGGCACACAAGTAGACTACACTAAGATACATAGAATAGTGCATCGGTTTTTGATTTCGATGAACGGTGTTGCCATGGTTACTAAAAATAGAATTTTCTGTGAAATTCCTTTAAAACGCTACTCCTTCTACAATTTTGGTTTGATTTCAATATAACTTGGCACACAAGTAGACTACACTAAGATACATAGAATAGTGCATCGGGTTTTGGTTTCGATAAACGGTGTTACCATAGTTACTAAAAATAGAATTTTCTGTGAAATTCTTTTAAAACCCTACTCCTTCTACAGTTTTAGTTTGATTTCAAAATAAGTTGGCACACAAGTAGACTACACCAAGATACATAAAATAGTGCAATGGTTTTTGATAAGTTTTTCGACAGAGACTTCTGGTTTAATTTCAGTGCTGTTATATCTTAAAATATTAGTATTAAACATTTATTAATAATATTACCTGACTTGTAATAGGTATGATACATTTATAGAAATCTGGACAAAAACTTATCAGTATTTGTTGAATTTAATTTTGATAAGGAAAACATAAAAGTGTCTCACCTCAATTCCACAATCCATTAACTTGGTTCCAGGAAAGTTGTGCTTGTAAATCTTGTTTGCAGTTGTATTCACATCAATGGCTGCTACTACCTCGTGAGGTATACCACTGTCTAACATTATAATGAACAGAATCAAATTTAAATTGTTTGTCAATAGTGTCATGTTGTAAATTTTGAATTTACCGGGTGGCAGTAAATACAAAATTTTGTCATGTTGTAAATTTTGTATTTACTGCCACCCGGTAAATTCAAAATTTACAACATGACAATAGGTTAAACTTAACTTCTTGACTGAAAGATTTATATGGCTATATGTCCTTTTGTAGATCTAAAACTTTCAAGAAAAACGTTGGTTTCAAAACAAGTAAGCGAGTGTTTATACACGTCAAAGTACACTACGAATACTTTTTTACCTTTTACAGCGCAATGCATTCCACCTATTCCACTGTACAATTCTAAAACCTTCATTTTCACAAAATATCAAGCAGCTCAGCTGCTGGTGTCAACACACACATGGACCTACTTTCTTTTTCTAATTTCGTGTTCATCAAACCCGATTAAAAATAGACCTATAACCCGTTTCCTTTGAAATAACAATAACATTTTTCTTCTTCCAACTGCGATAGCTGCAAGAGAAAATAATCATATATATTATGAAATGTATTCGACTCATGGGCTCAGAAAAAGCATAATATGGAATGTGAAAAAATATGTTTATAATGACAGTAATAACGTTCCATACATGACTGTATGTAGGTCAAAAATAATAAACAGGTACGTAAAGCAATGATTCAATAATTAACTTAATTCAGTAATTAAACTTAACAGTCTTATGGATTGACACATCACCTGTCTGAAGCAAATGTTTAAGGGACATTTTCTGACAACATGTTGATTGTCCGTTCGTCTATAATCACCTTTTCACGTCTCCAGGACCAATAAACTTGCCGAAAAGCATTTATAGTTAGAGGGAATTGATGCACAGGCAGTGTAAATCCAAACTTTTTTTTTTGAAAAACATGACCCAAAGCAATGGTTTGGATACAATTATTGGGAATCAAATTCAGTTTTACATAGAAATGTACATGTATGAAAACAAACAAACAAACAAAAAAAAAAGCTTTTAAAAATCTCCCTCACAAGAACTGCGAGGCCACGTTGAGCTATTTTAGTGTGCGTGCCTAGCTCTTAATTTTTGTTCAAACCATGACGTGAACCCAGGGGAAGATGGGCCCAGCAAAAGAGGTCTTACACTGCAATTTATACTTATGTAGACGTTCGGGCTTTACGGACCGTGGATATCGGCCTGGATAGCTCAGTGGTTAGAGCACCTGACTAGTTATGCAGGGGTCCCGGGTTCGATTCCCGGTCCAGCCATATGTTTTCTTTGTGCATTTCTCCTGTATATCAAATCAAAAAATTGCAAGGGTAGCAAGATCAAGTGTCCATCAGAAACAAAGGCCTTACGCTATCAGACCTTAGTCAGGCCCATCTTGGAATACGGGGGCAAGACCTGGAATTCTTACACCAGGGACACTTGAGTATTGATTGGCACACTGGAGATGGTCCAAAGACGAGCTGCCCATATGGTAACATATGACCAAATGACAACTAGTAGCGAAGACATATTGAAACAGCTGAGATGGACATCCCTTCAGACGTGGTCAAGCAAAAGCTGTCATGACACACCGCATAGTGTACCAGCTCAATTCCACCACTCCTCCTGTACCCAGCCACTACAACCAGGGGAAACAGCATGGTGTTCCCGGTTCCTTATGCGAGAAACTTAGTGTACCAGAAGTCATTTTTCCCGGGTGGTATTCGCGTGTGGAACTCTGTGTCAGATACTTAGTGTACCATGCATGCAGAAGTCATTTTTCACGGATGGTATTCGCGTGAGGTATGCACTCTATGCCAACATCATTGGTTATCACCACCTCCCTAGATAGCTTCAAATCGAAGCTATCTAGCCACATCATCGACGATGAAAGTTCTATCTTTACGAATTTAATAATAGTTTTATTTTGAATTATTTTATGTACATCTGTCGATCTACTTTAGTTTATGATTGTTTAGTCAAAACAAATTATACGTATATATATGCACTGTTATCATGTTTATCGTATAAGTGTGTCTGATAGATAAAGTAGTCACGCAAAAAAGAATAATTTTGGCCTTTGTTAGTTCAGAATGTATAAGCCGCTCCCGAGATGCCCCGATGGGACTCTTCTCCCGCCGTTTGATACTTACATGAGGGATGCAACACAACGATTAAAGGAAATACAACATTTACAGACTAGAGACGATGATATACTTGTCAGTTCATATCCTAAATCAGGTAAGTCCAGTACATTAAATTTTTATACGCTTCTTATTATATTTTAAAAATTTCTTTTTTTTTCACTTAATTATTGTAAAGATACAAAATGATACAAAAAAGGTTTTCATCGTTTACTAAGAGACTAAGAGAGAATTTCAAAAAACACTTTTTACGGATTTTTGGCTCAAATCTGGAATTAAATTGGAAGCTTTTAAAAGCTAACATAGTTCTAGTTTGTTTGAATGATATACTAGTACATGTATTTTGAAACTTCCGTTCCTCATTTAACTTGCATTTGAAAATTTCCTCAAGTCTTTGATTGTGTAAAAATGATAACTTAATTCATTGTTCTAAAAATACTTTGAGAGGCAGAAAAGAAGATATTTCCTTACGCCACCATTCTCGCCAAAAATATAGTCCCTGGTAGTTGTCAAACGCAATTTACCATTTCTATTTAAAGTTATATAGGTGTGATGAGGAAAGAAAAATGTTTTTATTTTAAAAATCTCTTACACCTAAATATAAAAGACATAAATGAGCAAAGATACTTGAATATATCAACTAATCAGAAACCAGAGAAGAATCCTACCTTAAAAATAAATAAATGAAATAAAGTAATTAAAAAATAAAATATAAATAAATAAATTAAGTCTCACATATGAAGTACCATCCGGTAGTAAATGTGTGATCTGATTTTTATCTGGTGACCTAAGTACCTACGTCAAAAGCAAGTTTAGTAACATTATGTATAAGTTTATATAGTCACTTTAACATTTATTTCATTTGTTTCTCAGTTTAACATGAAGGATATGGAGATAACGAACAGTATTCAATATGAAAGTCCATAAAACAATACAAAACACGGACCTTGTAAACATCAGAGGTGGGATCAGGAGCCATGGAGGTGTGAGCATCCCCTGCTGACCGGTCACACCCGCCATGTACTTCTTGTCATGATCAGGAAATAACGGAATTATCCGTCGTCAATTCAGTTTATAAAACTGATTTAACAGTGACATGATTTTATTCGCAGGAAGTCATTGGATGCATGAATTTTTGTGTAGAGTACTCCACGACCAAGAAGCGAAATTTCCTCGAATGGAACACACTTTCCTGGACATAATACCCGAATTTTCTCGAATGGATTCTTTACCATCCCCACGAATTCTTTACACACATCTACCTGTTCATTTCCTGCCAGAGGACCATATCAAAAACGGAAGGAAGATAATACACATCGTCCGTGACCCTAGGGACATAGCTGTCTCGGCTTACTACCACTTCCTGAATGTACCATTTTTCAAGGACTACTTACCCACAGATTGGAACAGCCATCTTTCCGATTTTATGTCAGGCAGTAAGTGTCAGATAAATGTGCAATACAAATGGAATTCAATATCCATAGCGTTTAATTCCCTTTTTTAAAACAAATACAGAAATTTCTTCATACGGCATACTAACTGAACACGCCCCTTCAAAATCGGTAAAATATTAGTCATTGATGGCCTTTTTTTATTACAAATTTCCACAGATTTCATGTACGGGGAATGGTGCCAGTATGAACTTCAATGGGAGAAATTCTCTAAGTCTGGCAATGTTTTAGTTCTGCGATACGAAGATATGAAGTCGGTAAGATTTCGGTTGAGACTTACTTTTCTCTTTTGTTTCAGATTCATACAAACTTTGTTGTTTAACGTCCATGTCGAGACTTTTTCACTCATATGGAGACGCCACCACTTGAAGGTGGAGAGCTGCAAATTATTACGTATGTTCTGCACTCGAGACCATTGAGCACTGAGGGATTTTCGTGCAAGCAGTAACTGCAACATGGGTCCTCGGTTTATACGGTCTCATCCGAAGGACCGTCTTCTCGCCCAACAATGGGATTCAAACCCGCGACGTAAGGATAAACTTCTTCTACGAGACACTAGCAGACTCTCTAACCACTGCGCCAGCACGCGGGCGACTACAAACTTTATAAATAACCTTCTAAAATGGCATTCTAGAAGGCTTGCATTTTCTTTGCTGTATTTTCTTCCCACGATTTTTAAAATTAATAGACATGTATATTTGAAAAAAAAAACATTTTCCTTCACCAGTTTCTGGGTGAATTTGGGGTTACTTTTAATGGTTATAAAGATCAACGATCCATTAGCGCCCCGCTCTGTGGGTGCCTTACAATGATCAGTCTGTACGTCCGTCCATCTTTCCGCCCGTCTGTTCGTCCGAGATCTCTTGTCCGGAGCATGTCTTCTTTCTCCTTGGCCCAATGCGGCTCATACTTCACCCACAGAGTATCTTTGGGTAAAAAGTGTGCAGTGACCTTGAACCATGTTTCTGGGGCTAAGGTTAAGGTCATAGCATATTCATAGGAAAAATCCATGTCTGGAGCATATCCTCTCCCCTTGGTCCAATGTGGCTCATAGGTACTTCACTCACAGATTAACACTGCTCAGTGGATCCAGTCGGCCTCAAACTTTACCAGTTGACTCAGGGTACGGAATATTTGTGATTTTCCTTCCAAATTTTGATAGAGGATATACATGTACACCAATTTTCATAGAGGATATGCAACATTCGTGACTTTTGTGTTATTTTTTAATAGAGGGTATGGAGCCTTCGTAATTTTTGTGCCAATGTTCGAAGCTGAAAGTAGGACCCTTTGAGATGGCCACCGTCTCAATGATATTCTAGTTTGATCTATTTTATTTTTTCAAATTGTTACATTGCCAATTGTGTGACATGCTTAACATTTATGATGCCAAAATCTCCAAACTATTATCATAGTACCGGTATTATACAGGAAAAAAATTGTACGATTTGATAATTTAGAGGGTTTTGAAGCATTACATGTATATATTCAGGATGAAGTAAAGTATGTAAGAAGGATTGCGGAATATTTGGGCATACCATGTGACAAGGAAGCTGCCGTTCGAATTGCCTCCGATTGCCATATTTTAAAATTAAGAGAGCGCAAGAAATCAGGAAGATTAGGTTTCATATACCGTAAAGGTAAGCAAACTAAGCTCGCAATTAAAATATAACGTAAAACAACATACATGTACAATTTAATTCAGTCATACAAGATAAGGAATTCGCAAATCAATTCAGTGTCACTTTTTTTAACGTTTTTAGAATGTAAAATTTTCATGCTTCCATTACTTACTAATTATTGTTTAACACTTGATTTACTTACAGGGGAAGTAGGAGATTGGAAAAACCATTTCTCCTCGGCACAAGAAAAACAATTCAGTTTGTTTTTTAGAGAGAGGTTGAGGGATTCAAGTTTAAATTCTTACTTTCAGACAATAAAATCTAAAATATAATACCGATTAATTGTTTGTATTTTAAACCATACAATATTTAAAACCAGTTATGTCAATTCCCAGCAACATGTCCTTAAAAAAACTCCATTAGTTAATATTATCATGTAGACATTTCCATGATATATTTCAAACTAAATATATATAATGTCACACACACTAAAATAAAATGATTCTTCTTAATTTGGCTTATATCGTGTATTATCTCTAACCAGGACTCTGTGTATATCGTTAAATTTGCATTGCAAGTCTCTGGCCATTTTCTGCATGTACACAAGGTCCGATTTCAGGCCCCTGATGGATCGCTGTACATCTTCCGTCTTTTTCTCCACGTCACTCATCCCTTTACTGATTTCGATGAAACCAATCGTGGACTCGCCGGTGGAATCCCTCTTGCGTTTTGCTTCCTGCATGGCGTTTATGGCTTGCAGTAGTTTTCCGTGAACGCGAATGTATTCCATGTTCATGACATTACTCCTTCGCAGACGACAAAGCTGAAACCAATTCTTAATGGCGTCAGCGGCTGCCGTCTTCCTCCTTTTATCCAACTGTGCCTTTAGTACAAAATTGTACACGTATTTTTCTGCTCTAGATGGTTCTAACTTCTGTGCTAAAACGGCGATCAGAAGTGCTGTGGTGCCGACCCCCATTAGACCAGTAGCCACAGAAACAAACCGTCCACATACACTAATGGGGTATATGTCACCATATCCAATGGTTAAAAATGTCACTGATACCATCCACATCATGGTCCAGTAGTCCGAGTGGTCTTTCTCAAATTGATAGAACGCCTCACATGTTCTCATGGCCCAAGAGTTGATGAGTAATATAGAAATCATAATTACTATCAACACATTCCCGGGATGTGTGGACATCAGCCCCTTGAACAAAAATAGCGCATCAATTTTGACTTTATTCAGAGCTCCTAAACCGTGTGTTGCTGTCCCTGCTAGAAGCTTGTTATGAACTACAGCCATTCTGCCAAGAAGATAGACACGTAAAATCATCAGTATGGACATAATGGCGTCAGACGAAGCGTTAACTATTTCTCCGTTTGGTTTGGAGATTGGAATAGTGATATTAATTGGCAAAGGATGAAGCGCGCATACAAATAATTCTAAGAAAATCTTACAGTAGGTATCGCGAAATGTCACAGCTAGCCTCCAGGAATTCAAATGATTATCTGTCATGCGCAGTTGGACTACCGTCACATAGTACAAAATAATGGATACGAGCAGTATGATAGTTGAATATGAAATGAAGGATTTCAGGACAATAGATGTTATCGACGATTTAGTAATACATCCTAATAAGTAAAGTTCGTTTTCTACAAGCATAAGTATGAAGCCAAATAGAGCCGCAATTAGCTGAACATCTACTATATTCCTCCTTCGTTGCAGCAGATTTTCTCTTACTGCCAATCGTTCTCCGACTGTCATTCCTAACGTCCAAATGTTTTCTTCCTCCTCTTCATGGTCGGTGAATTTAGTGTGTTTTCCGTAAACCTTATCAAATAATGGCAGGCTAAGATCTTCCATAGGAAAGTTTCCACTCATTTTCTTTTCCGGGTTTACATAACCAATTTTGCTGCTCACTTATTTAAAAATCAGTGACGTCATAATGAATTACGTCACGAAACGAAATGAAAATGCCGAAGAATCATATCTAAATTCTTTTTATGAAAAAAAAACCACATTCAGATTTCATTTCATTATCTGAGATACAGTTCCGTTTGATAATTTTGTAAATGTTTCTATTTATTGTGGCTTGAGAGATACTTCCCAGCAATATTTTAAACCGTATGCAAAGTGATAAATTAGTTGATAAAAGTCTTGACTTTACATGGTTGTATGTAAAAAATAAATTTTGTACAAAGTAACAAAATACTCGTTGAAAAGTCGAATTTTTCGAAATATTTTGCCTTTTTTTCCTGAGACTATGTTACATTCGGATTAGTCTTGCATATTTAAGAAGGCTAGCATTCAAATTTCTCGTAATTCGGCACTAAATTCACTGAAAATAGAAGTTTGCCGATTTTGTGATACATTTACGTGGTTAATTTTTATAGTACAGTTCAATTATTAGAGCTTGAACTAAGAAATTTGAATGCTGGTTTACACTTTATAAACTTGTAATATAATTTGAATATCAAGTTATTTTGCTATTGATTATACTTGTACAAAAAATTATAAAAGCCAATAAGGAGTAAACCCTTACGTCGCTTGTTCGAACCCAAAGTGCAGTTCTTCGGATAAGACCGTACGTAGAGAACGAGGTTCTGTATCGCAGTACGTACGAAAAAAGATCAATCACTACTAAAGGTCTGAAATGCCGGGTACATTTGTAGCCCTCTACCGGCAAGTGGTGGAGTCGTAAAATGAGTGAAAAAAAATCCTGGAGGGACATTTAACAAACTCACGCTTTCTTGCTTTCAATGATTATCTTAAGGGAGTTGAGAGAGCTGAAAATCAAATCTTTTATGAACCTTTAAAAAATATGGAGATGTTTGAATGTGCATTCTGGAAAAGAGAAAGGAAAAGCAAAAACAAGAACATTGTTTTTTATGCAAATTTTTTTAATAAACTTTTTAATGTATCTTTCACAAACACAGGGGAAATGTAAATAAGCTAGGTCATTGCCGAGTTACCCCCCCCCCCCTCCCCTCCATGTACATGTTATTTATAAATCCCACAGCTCCACATTTAGTAGTACGTAAATCATATCCTTTATATAAATACTATAATTTAAATATCCCATAAACTTGGGTGTTTTAACTGATTCGAATTCTTGACGTACATGTATGTTGAAACCTGATATGTAGTACGAGAAGAACATTCAAAGATACACTATATTGCCAATATTATTATTCTTCGATGACCTTGCTAAAAACCTTGTTTTCAAGTTTGTTGAGAAATTCAGTGACCCACTTTGAAATTATGTTCTAATTCGTTTCACTCAAACGAACATAAATTATTTACAATCAAAACAAGAACACTTGTCTACATAGGAGATGGAAGCGCTTGCTTGCCAATATTTATTAGACGTATACATTTACAAAAACAAGTCTTCAATGGTACCGATTCTCTACCTTCCTTCTACAATATATCAAAAATATAATTAATCACACATAACAGTACAAAATGCATTTTAACACAATGCTTTATATGTCCTCACTTCACTGATTAAAAACGTAATATAATGCATGTATGAACACAATTATGCTTCCCTCGCCGCCCAGGAAAAACCATAGATAAAAAACAACATCGATTTATGTTGAAAAAACTATGGAAACCTGTAAGTCCGCAGCAATTGCGAGGTAAACAAAATGAATGGCGGACTCATTCTCACAAACTTACGTACGTATCATATATTATAATGTACAATTAATCTACTAGTTTAAGTAAAAACCTATGCAAAATGAATGTAAGTTAGAACTATCTGTAAACACATTTCGACTATATGTAGCTAATATGTACCCCTACACAACAATCTTACATTTATATCAAATTTTACATAAAATTATCTAGAGCGACTAAGCAAATTGTTTTCCATCTTTGACAATTAACCTGTTGTGTACAAAACTTTTAATTTTTTTTTTTTTTTAAATGAAAACAATTACTTTCTTTAAACAAAATACTAGTAAAAGGTTGAAGTAAGTAAGAGGGTGGGTGGGTGGGTGTGAATGTCGCAAAGCAAAGTCTTCGAATGAGTTAAAATCGTGATTAAAGTGAATACCTGTTCACCCGTTCTACAGGTATCGACCTTTAAATACTGACCAATAGCTACTGTCGCTATTATTAGCACATAATAAACAAAAGCACGTGTTCCTTGTACATACGATAAATTAATTTATGTTCTAATTCGTTTCACTCAAACGAACATAAATTATTTACAATCAAAACAAGAACACTTGTCTACATAGGAGATGGAAGCGCTTGCTTGCCAATATTTCGAACATAAAGAAAGAGGGCTCTGGTTTTTCTACAAGCTCAAGAAGCAGTTAAAAATTAATGTTCATTTATATAAGGAATCTTTGCTAACAATTTTTGTAAATGTTGATCTTTATTGCATTTTCTTGATCATACGTGTGTTTAACAATTTCTGGTGGAAACTTTATTTATTTTTAAGTAAAACTAGATATGCAATCTTAACCTATATTTGTCCAAATAAATATAAAGCATTCAAAATGTTTGTCCCATTCTTGTGTTGAATATATGTTTGGAACAATGATCCTTTTTAAACAAGCTTTTGCAACAAAGCAACCATAGTTTTGACGCTGATACTGGAAATAAAAAACTAGATCGTACTCACTTTGTTCAGGTCCGTTTTGTTTTTTCTATAAATGATAAAGAATAAGTATCATAAAATAACATCGAATCTCCAAACATTATTCGTTCAATTCCATCTTAAGCTATCAAACATAAGAAACTAAATAAATCATATCTTATATAGTGTTTTATATTATTGATATGGATTTCACCATTAGCAAGATTGAACGCATACATATATTTCTTTTATAAAAGTATAAGTCTTTAAGATTTCATTTTTCAGACATGACAGATGTTATCAGATGTAAATCATTATAATATGCGCTGTTAATACAGTTGTATTTTCCTTCAATTCACTTAATTGCCTATTAAAATTGACCGTTCAAAAACAAAAACATCAGTATATTCTTTTAAGTATATAGAACCATACAACTTATGTCTTATTCTTTTTGGGTATAGACTTTGATTTTACCATTTGCTAGATTGAACGCAAACATGTATTTCTCCTATACATTTATGAATTTTAAATAAAAAACATCTTTACATTCCAAACAAAACAAATGACGATTGTTTATCTTAAGTAATCATCATAATTTTCGCCGTAAAGCATTTTCCTTCAATTTGCTTGCCGAAAGTAAATAAGTTCTGAAAATCAATTAAAATTTTGCAACAAGCCTTTTAATTTAGAATACATGTATATCAAATTTATATAGCATAGTATCGCTGTAAATTATTTGCTGGCTGCATCATTCCGTGCACCAGAAATCATCATGATTACACCACTGACAACATACTATTCGACCAGACTTTAACAAGCTGCGACGTGCTACACACCAGAAAAATGTTTAGAACTACACTGGCTGCGTCAATACGCACCAGGACTTCCACTGGCTACAACATGCTATGCACCAGGACTTCTACTGGCTGCAACATGCTATGCACCAGGACTTCAACTGACTGCAACATGCTATGCACCAAGATTTCCACTGGCTACAACATGCTATGCACCAGGACTTCCACTGGCTGCAACATGCTATGCACCAGGACTTTCACAGGCTATAATGTGCTATGCACCAGGACTTCCACTGGCTGCAACATGCTATGCACCAGGACTTCCACTGGATGCATCGTGCTGTACACCAGAAACACCCTGAAAACTCTACTTGCGTCACATACGCACCAACATCAACTTACTAACTTCACTGGCTGCAACGTGCTATGCACCAAGAACATAATGATAAATCTACTAAATGAGGCATACTAAGCACCAGGATTACTATAAAGATCACTGTGCATTAAATGTATCTTATATACTGAATCTTCATGTGCAGTAAAACCTACACTTCATAACTGTGCAAAAATATAACTATTTTATAAACTTCTATTACAAAATACAATTAAGCACTGTTTTTCCATTATACTATATAAAGAATTTTTCACATGTAATTTTTTAACGACTTCTAGATCACTATTCATTTTATATTCTGCGACAGTGTGCATAAATATTTTTTTTTTTTTTTTTTTTTTTTTTTTTAACATTTTAATTTCTTAAGCCTTTAGAGCGGCATTTCCATGTACATCTGATTTTCTAATTTTAAACGAAGCAGTATTATATAACACAGATAAAGTATAATCACAACCGTTCAATGTTCAATGTAGATACAAATACAGGGTCTTGAGCCTTTAGAGCGGCATTTCCATGTACATCCGATTTTCTAATTTCTAACGAAGCAGTATCATATATAACACAGATAAAATATAATCACAACCGTTCAATGTCCAATATAGATTCAAATACAGGGATATAAAAAACGCCCCTCATTCAAAATTTATAAATCTTTACGATTATTTCAAAATAAAACCTAAAATAATAATAGTTAAGATATTCCTGTTTAAGACGTTCTGGTATTCCCCCCCAAAAAAATTATATATACAATTTTATGCTTGTATGTTCTTGAAATCTTAGACTGCTATCTATACACTGAATCAAAAAGCTCCTCGACACGTAACAACTTCAACCGACGTTTACTTGTTTTCAAATATCGCATGTCTTTTGAAAACAAACTGCAAATTAAATTTTATTTGCGTCGTAGTGCTGATGAGTGAAATCTAGTTTGTTCAAGTCGTGTCCAAAACAATATGATATGGCTAATTATAAATATCAATACGTTCACAGTTGAATCAAAATTTGACCGTGAAACCTGAACACAATCAATCGTATTCCATATAACCTCATTATAATATTTTACTGAAATATATATTATACTCGGATATTTATCATTAGACCAGAAAAGAAAGTCAACAATATAAAATAACATTTCTTAACTGTTTGAAAGCTTTATAAAAAATTTCAAAGAGATAAAATTAATCCAGAGCTTTCCCTTCTATCTTTCATTTAATAACGAGAAAATGAAATGATTTCATTTACAAGCAGTAGGCTTTTGTATTTTTGATTGATAGTATTTAAAATACATATATCTTATATCTAGAGGTTTTATCTAGAGTTTGTTGTTTTCCATGTGAAGCTGAGTGTGTTGCAAAGAGAATCTGTAAAAATT